>NW_009187472.1:20149-20408 GCF_000690835.1 Fulmarus glacialis
AACTCCCAAGAGACGCACTGATCTTTGCAACTACCGACTCGCACTACAGATTGCTAGGACGCGGAGCGGGGCCCGGCTCGGCCGGGAGTGACGGCCCAGGCTCCGGTGGGGAGACACTTACAACAAGGACAGATTGGAAACTATCCGCCCTGGTACCGGCTGCGTACCAGACACTGGAGGCCGGGGCTCAGGGGAGAGGGACGCCCCTGCGAAGTTACCCCTTGTCCTTTAAACGAACCACATGGTGCTGAGCTCGTAC
>NW_009187473.1:0-10333 GCF_000690835.1 Fulmarus glacialis
TTATTATTATTACTACTACTACTACTAGTTTTAAGGTACTCTTCTCACTATGAAATGATGCAGGTTTTGACCGAGAGGTGAGGAAAGTGCAGGATCTTCCATGGGCAAGAAAAAAGGTACGATGCAATTTAATCATGCAGAAATAGTTCCTTGGTCAAGCAGCCATTTTTCCAAACTCAAAATAGAAGCAAAACCACCTCAGGAAAAGAAAATAAAGGAAAAATAACAAGCTATAACAAAAAGCATAAACAAAAACAACAAAAATACAAATGGCAATGACTGTATGACAAAAAGAAAAGTATGAAAAATCCAAACAATATATTCAATATCATAAGAATTAGTATATGGGAAGCAGAGGAAACAATTTTTAAGCAACAGAAATGATAAGGAACTTTTACTATATGTATTATGTAATGTATTATACTTACAAAGCACTAAAAATAGGAAAACTAAAGTACCATCCCTTTCCAGAACTTCATTTGAACAAGTGTCCTGACTGCAATTTGATTCATCTGGTTAAATCCATGTTATGACTGGCACAACAGTGCCAATTAAGGTATGGACCGGGTTTTATTTTATCTATACCATTTATTTGTTTGGTTTTCCTCTATTTACTTATCCTTACTGTCCAACTTAAGGCAGATGTCAATGTTATTTAACAATGATTCTCATGCAAAGACTAATTAATTTTTAAGGGGCAGAAAGATCCATTTTCTTTACAAAACTGAGTTCAGACTTACATATTAATTCAATAGGATATATAATAGTTCTCTAAATACCTTGGCTATTTTGAAAATAAGCTAATAGTAAAATTGACAATTTTTGAGCTAAGGTAAGCCAGAAATCTTTCCAGAGTTCTCCCCCAAAATTAGCATCTATATACAGACTTCATACTTTCTTCAGCACTTTAAGCAGGCACAAGAATTTTCTGATAACTGAAGTTCCATTATTTAGATTAATAAACCCTTGCACAGGATAACACAAAGCAAATACTGCTGCACCTTTACTATAATCAAATAAAACAGCAAGGAAAGATTCTCACTTATTTCTCCCTACAAAAAGCAGAGCAAGTAGTAAGATTTCTGCACGAATTGCTTTTCAAGGATCCTCTCACATTGTCCTCAGATGGATGAGGGGAAAAAGGAAGGAGAAAAACTCCCACAGGAAAGGATTGTGTGACTTCTGTGGGTCTAAGGTGACCACCAGAGGTACTGCATGCCTCTCAACAGCCCCCAGGTTACACCTGATCCTGAGCACAAGTAGTGAGAGCTCAGCTGAGCAGATAATACAGCCTGGAAAAGCATGACTATGCAGTGAGTGAAGGACATCCATCCCCCTGCTTCACCCTCCAAGGCCATTCATTCTCCTCTATGCTCCAAGCATAGATTCCTCAATACTTTGCTTTGAAATGAATATATTTTTTAAGAAATATCCTTTCTAAGCACATTGGAGGCACCTGAAACTCACGGGATTTCTAAGCAAGAGGCCCAGCAAGGGCTTCTCCAAGCTTACCTGTGCCTTTGGGAGACACCGATTTTCCAGTCTGCAGTTTAGCTTGAAGGTTATTTAAGCTCCTGTATGCCCACATTTGCAACTCAGTATTCGGAAAGTACTGGCAGGGGAAACAAGATGAAGTTTTTGTTTTTGAAGAGCCATAAATGAGCCACAGGAGCCACTCTTGTATTTCCTCACCCTGCCCTTCTTAGTATAACAAAAAATGCCCTTTACCTTATGGGGGGACATCAGAACTAAGAAAAAATACAAACTATCATATTAATTAGGGGCAGAGAATTATAGCTACTGAAAACTTGTCCAAATGAAAAAAACAATTCACCTGGGAAATATTTGATTGCTGAAAAGGTACAAACATTGTAAATGAAACAATATAAAAAAACCCATTTAATCAAAATCCAAACAAGTTAGAAAACAGAAGATCTGAACTGAAGAAAAGATCGTTCTTAGGCATAAGTGCCTGATAATAGCAACCACTGAGGAACTCCTCCAGCTTTCAAGGAAAGTAAAACTTCTCAGGGGCCTGATCTAGGAAACAATGAAGCAGCCAGAAGTGCTGAGGCCCCCCACGCTGCGCAACATCTAAACCAGGATGGACTCAGCCCTATCCAAAAAGCTGCCGGGGAAAATACCACATTGTCCACCATGGGCACTCACAACCAGATCAATCTTTTCAATTTCTCTGATATTATAATCTTGAAACTTGACTGTTTTCTAAACACGTTCAAGTTGTGGTAACAGCAGATTCAAACTTTAAGTTATAACAACTATCACTGTTCATATTACTCTGTAGAGTAGAGGTACATGCTGCAATTTGCGTAACTGCAGACCATGCTTGCTGTCCTGGACCTTTCTAGGCATAAATTTAATGTTTTTTTTTTCTAGAATTTTATATTAAAAATGTATATAAAAAAACCCTGACAATGTTCACCTCTACAGCGATGAAATTTAAGTTTCATTTTGTTGACTTTTACTTTACCTTACTTTCAAAGTAAATAAAATATTTTACCTTTTAATTCTCAGAGTTCTTCCTAAGTATTGTAAGCCTTCTGTAGGGTTGCAAAAGAAGTAAGTAGAGGTGATAAGACAGAGGTATGTAAAAGCATGAACAGCAAGTGTAGTAATAAACATTCCTCTTTCCTACACTTAAGGAACCAGAGATCATCAAATGAAAATCAAACAGAAGATTTAAAATACACCAAAGGAAGGTTATTTTTCTACCCAACACCAGGGCAAGAGTGTGAAGGCCAAAGTTACAGCGATAACAGAAATTCATACAAGAAAAGTTCATCAAGATTATCGAACGTAAATGTAGAGATATGACTTCTGATCAAGGAAGCTGCAGAGTGCAGAATACCAGAAGATGGCTAGGTATAATAAGGGAAATACCACTATCTGACTGCCACGTGCTTATCATCTTTCCTAATTTATCCATTACTGGCCACTACCACAGACAGATACAGTTCTAAATAGTTCATGAGCCTTAAGACATTTCTTATGAAAATTCAGTATACTAGACTTCTAACGTTTTCCACAAATTTGTCTTCTACAGCCTCCAATCACTATTATTCTTTTTCCGCAATTCTTTTTTTCAAATTTGACAGTATTTTTCTGCTATTGAGATACGTGAAACCTAGAATGTAACTGGTTCAGTCTCATTGCAATGTCAGATCTAGATTTTAATTCCTGAGTAGGTTTTGGACAATCAAAAGGAACATACATCTTTTTCCTAGAAGTTTCTAAAACTCTTTCTCAACTTAGTATTATTTTTATACCTTAATTCAAATAATTAATGGTTATTAAGTAAAGCCAAAGAAATAAGACCTTACCAAGAACAGATCTCTTTACATCACTGCCAGATGGTGCCCTAAAAATTCAATACTCTATTATTTTATGAAAACCTTTTGTTTATGGTTCTTGAGCCAGGTTCACTCCATGTGATTGCGTTCACATATATGTCAGTTTGAATTAATCAGGTTGGGAGTATGGTTTCATGAGGATCAGATGTTTTATTAAAATACAGATATCAGATTTCTTCTTTATTAATATGTAATTCAGTCTTTAAATATCCAATATATCACATAAGGTCTCTTTATTAGAGGTGTGTGTTTATCATTTATGATACTACCTTCATCTAGAGAACAGACTGTGAACCATGTGGACATGGGAGTTTCACTGACTTAAAAAGGACTACTTTCTGAATAACTGCTCACCAAATCAGTGAGGGACTCGCTATGTAGCCTTACTGGTTTCCGGACTTTTCTTTCAAATATTTTGTTTGCCACCTGTCCTGAATACAAGCTGAATTGTAGGTCAGGTTAATAAAATTAATTACTTTATTCATCTGTTCAATTATTTCCTTGACAATTAGGATGCATATTACCATGTTTGTGAATGCTACCAATTTCTAGTATTTCCCTGCATGTTCTTCTTTTTTATATAATGTTTTCTTCTATTAATTCCATATGCTGTTTTTTAAAGATTTCCTTTAAAAATAAAGTCTCTCCTTGCCACTATAGGACTCATCCTTACAACTGTTCTAAAGAAGGTTAATGTTGTGCCAGTATTTTAAAAACAGAAAGGGAATGACCTGGATAATAGGCCTGTCAGTCTGATGTTGATACATGGCAAAGCAATTTGAACAGACAATATAGAGCTTAATTAATAAAGAATTAAATAGAAGTAATAAAATTAGTGCCAATCAACATATGCTTAGGGAAAATATCTTAAAATACTAACTTTGTATTTTCTATGGACAAGATCATGCTTAGCTGATAAAAATTGTAAGTTACCACTATTATATTTACACTTCTGTAAGGTTTTTGACTTAACACAATATTCCATTTCAATTAGGGATAAGATATCAATAGTCAAAAAATAAAGCTTAGTAGAAACTGGACAAATGACAAATATGAACATTGTTAGTCACTGATTGGATATATTGCTAGTGAAGCCTGGAAAGCACTGATTTTTAACCCTTGAGTACTTAGCATCCTTATAAATGACCAAGAACAAAGAATCAAATCATTTAACGATAAAGTCTGAGGAAATAAAACAATGGGAGAGGACTAAATAATGAAGATGGCTGGTACAGGACAGCATAATGAGCTGGCAAATCTAGGCTCACTGCACGTGTGTGGTAATACAGAAAAACAAAGTGCCCACAGGACCAAACCATGCAGGACGTACATACCCACAGGGCAGAGGACTCTATTCTGAGAAGCACTGTCTATGAAAACATGTTTGGGGATTCAGGCCTGTTATCAGCTGAACAGGATTTCCCAATTGAACACCGTAGCCAAAAGTGGAGATGCACAGTAGCAACTGCTAGTAGTAACGTACAGCAGTAGAAAGGTTATATTAACTGGGCAAGACGGCACTGTCATGGGTCTACCATAATTCTGTGCCCAGTTCTATTGCCCCAGTTCCCAGAAGAAAGCTGAAAACTTTAAGGAGGTTTAGTGGAAATACATTAAAATAATTAAAAGGCCAGAAAAGATGTAAAAGAGTCAAGAAATTAAGTCTCCTTAGCTTATCAAAAGGAATGTTATGGTTTGACTTGGATGTACACATACCTAAAAAGTAAAAAGAAGTATGATGGTAGAGTTCTTGATAAAGTAACCAAAGATATAGCAAAGATGTAAGAAAATGGCTGGAAACTGCAAATAGACAAATTTAGACTCAAATAGGCTGGATATTTTTAAAAGAATTCTCCAACATCAAATCAAACTATCAAAAATACAATAGATTATTTATAGAAAATTTAAATTCCAAATCTAAATTCCTCTACTCAGCACTGGTAAGGCGACACCTGGAGTATTCTCCATCTCTGGGGACCCCAGTACAAGAGAGACATGGACATACTGGAGAAAGTCCAACAAAGCGCCACACAGATGATTAAAGGACTGGAGCATCTCTCAAATGAGGAAAGGCTGAGAGAGCTGGGACTGTTTAACCTAGAGAAGAGATGACTTAGGGGGAATCTCATCAATATATACAAGTACCTGAAGGGAGGGTGAAGAAGATGGAACTAGGCTCTTTTCATTAGTGCCCAGTGACAGGACCAGAGGCAACAGGCACAAACTGAAACACAGGAGGTTCCATGTGAACATCAGGAAACACTTTTCACTGTGAGGGTGACTGAACACTGGAACAGTTTGCCAAGAGAGGTTGTGGAGTCTCCATCCTTGGAGATACTCAAAAGCCGTGTGGACATAATCCTGGGCAATCAGTTCTAGGTTGCTCTGCTTGAGCAGGGGGGGTGGACTAGATGACCTCCAGAGGTCCCTTCCAAACTTAACCATTCTGTGACACTGTGATTCCGTGATAGTTGGGCTCAACTGGTAGTCGTTATTGGGTCATACTAATCCTGGGGTCTGATAAGAAGCGGAGTACTACAGGATCTATGCTAGGAACTGTGTTGTTTCATATCTTTATCCATGACCTGGATAAAGGTTGGCATACACCCTCATGAAATTTGCAGATGATGCCAAATTGGGAGGGGACCCACTCAAAGGCAGCACGGCCATTCAGAGTGACCGAGGCAGTCTGGAGGAATAGACTTACAGGAACCTCATGAAACTCAACAAGGACAAACGCAATGTCCCAGGTTTGCAAAGGAAGGAACCCTTGCAATGGAACAGGCACTGCCTGGTTGGAGAACAGCTCTGCTGGAAAGGACTTGGAGGTGTTTATTGACAGAAAGCTGAACATGAGTCAACATGCAAAGCCAACAGCAAAGAAGGTCAACAGTGTCCTGGGCTGTATTAACAGGAGCGCAGCCAGCAGACCGAGGAAAGTGATTATCCCCCTCTACTTGTTAGACCATACCTGGAATACTACACCCAGTCTTGAGCATTCCATTTTAAGATACTGACAAACTGAAGCAAGTTGAGCGGAGGACCATCAAGATGGTCAGCGTGCTGGAGTCCTTACCCTGCAGAAGATGAGAGGTAACTGGGCTTGTTCAGCCTTGAGAAGAGAAGACTTCAAGGGTGAATTAACAGCATCTTGCAATATTAAGAGGAGGTCATCAAGAAGGTGGAGCCAGACTCTTAACAGTGATGCTTGCCAGCAGGACAAGAAACACTGGACATGAACTGGAACAAAAAAGGTTCAGACTGCATATGAGGCGAAACTTTCTACCCTGTGAGGACAGCAAAGCATTGGAACAGGTCGTCCAGAAAGCACATCTCCATCCTCGGAGATTTTCAAGATCCAACAGCATAAAGGCCCAATCTACCTGGTCTGATCTCACAGCCAGCCATGCTTCGAGAAGATGAACAGACCAGACCCTTCCACCCTGAATTATTATAGGATAGGATATTGTTTTAAGGGTATACTGTGCTTCAAACCATAACTAAATTCTGCCTAAAATGTACCGTTTGCTTACAGCTAGTTAAATTGGATGGTTTTTCCTGGCCTTTACTTTATAAATTTTATGAATCTATCATTTCAAAAAATTAGTTTTAAATAGTCTAGGAACTTAAGTTAACTTTCAGTAAAAAAAGGCAAGTTAGATTTCTCATTAATGTCACTGTACAAAGCAACCTTATTATTAAACTAGTTGCTATATCAAAGATACTGATTTTAATCTTAACATAAAAGATAAACCGGATAGGACAGTATGCACCATATTTTGTCATCCTGATGCACAAGCAGTTGTATATGCAGCTGTTATTAAAGCAGAATTTGCATTTATCACTGCACAGATGTCAAGTTGAAACAACACCCCTAAGAGAAGGGAGATGGTGGGAAAAAAATCACACACTAACACAACACACTTAAATTTTCAGTCTTTTTCTCTGCAAAACCATCAAAGATTGAAGAATAGAATAACCTCATTTAAGACTCCCTCAAATGTGAGTTTTTAACAGAGCATGAAGCATTAGCTTGGTATTCACATCAGCCTAACAAAGCAAATGCCTTTACATTTAAGGCAAACCACAAACAACAAAAATCCTCTACTGCATCTTTCAAGGATAACTCCTATAGTAAGTGATCATACAGCTTGTGGTTACCTGCAATGAATTTGGTGAACAAACAGGATTGTAAGTGACTTATGGCTACTGTGCTCTCATGATTTATGCAACTTAATAAAAGAAGCTCCAGGAGAAAATGAGACTAACATAATCACATAGCATCCAATATATAGAAAAGTGGACTGCGTTGTACTGTATATTAATGTCATAATGGAAACAGCTCACTGGATGTCATTCCCTAGAGCCTCTGACTCAGCCACTTGTGGTGGCTTTTGAAAACATGTTCCACTTTACATATTTAAGCCCTATAGAGACAATATCATCAAAGGTTCAGCATCAAACCAATTCATTGTTTTCATCTCAAGATCTGTTCCCTGGTTGTTTTAACTGAATAGGGCTCCAACAAGATATAAAAGCTCTGGAAATAGCTATTTCCTATATCCCTGATGACTTTGTACATCTAGTGAGGTTCAGGGTGCATGATTATTTTTGTAATAAACAATAATCATGTTATAAACATTAATTACATAGCCCCAACAGCCTCAAGGAGTGACGCATTTACACACAGAGTGGGATGTAAATCTGTCAAAAAAAAAAGAAAATGTATCTACTGTTTTATTTTTCTTTAGATTTCCTATGGATATGAACATGATTTCCAGAGTTTTGATAGCCTACCATCCTCAAAGACTAGAACTGTGATTGCAGTTGCTTAGTGTGTGGAGAGAAAAAAAAAATCAAGCTGTAGACATTTCAAGCTAGGTAGAAAGAACTTTGCTATTCAAATTTAGAGAAGACTTTCCCCTGTGTGACTTACTTGGTCATGAACCAGTTCTGTACCAGAGATGAAAATAAGATTTAAGATATCTTAACCCTACAGACACTCATAACTTTTTTTTGCTGCACTGAAAGAAATCTTATGACATTTTGTTTTCTTTCTTCTTTGTAAATTCACTAAAAATAACTTCCCTATAAACCATTCAAAAACATTTTGGTAGTGTTCCTCTGAACTCTCAGAACAAGAATGACTTTGTTGAAAATGTTTCTTGATATTAGAGTTGGTCACTCAGTGTGCATTCAAATACATTTTATACAAAACAAAAATACTAAATTAAACCTACATTTAAATACATTAGTCAATTTTGAAGTCCGCAGAGCAGAATTTGGCCCCAATTATCTTGTCTTGTATTTAATTACTCTTATTTCATGATCCTGCAAATTAAACAGAACTAACAGCATAACTATTATCATGAAAGACCAAATGGGAAAACCTACAGCTGTTACTCTGGTATTACTGAAGAACCAAGCTAATTCAGAAGAGAACTTGAGCACATATTTTATTTGAATTATGAGCAGAATTCAAAAGTTAGTTGTTTAAACTGTGGTTAACAGGTTAACACTAACTTCACCTGTCTGAAAACTTGAGGTCAAGTATAAGATACACATCCAGGTTCTGTGCGTAGTAAACTGAGACATGTTCCAAGAGGTAAAATTATCCCTTTCTTGTAGATAACTATCTTAAAATGGAATGAGTAAAGGTGCTTATCTCGCTCCATTGACTAAAGACTACCTTAAACTAACTTACAGATGACTACCTTTAGATAAGACAAAATTAAAAGGACCATCTAAGTATTTCTTGAAATGCTATTCTAACCTGGAGTTGAAAATAGGGAGAGATTTGAAGGGCAGCAACATATACTTCTGCAGGAACATAGGCAGCAAACTTAAAATGAAGAAAAATGTGGGCTTAGTACTCAGTGGGACAGAGACCATAGTGACAATGGACATGAAAAAGGCTGAGACACTAACTGCCTTCTTTGGTTCAGTTTTTACTTCTCAGGTGTGCCATCAGGCTTCCCAGGTTCCTGAGACCAGTGATAAAGAGTCTAGACCATTATCCACAGGACTGGAAGATTAAGTAAGGGAGCACTTAAGCAAATTGGACATACACAAGTCCATGGGACCAGATGGGCTGCATCCAAGGACGATGAGGAAGCTGGTCAATGTCACTATGAATCCATTCTCCATCATCTGTGAAATGCTGTGGCGACTGTGAGGAGGGAAGCTCCCCTATGACTAGAAATTGGCAAACATTACAACAACCATCAAGAAAGATAAGAAGGAGGTTCCGGGGAACTACGAGTTTTTCAACCCAAACTACATCCCTGGGAATAGTATGAAGCAAATCCTCCTCGTGTCATGACCAGGCACATACAGGACAAGAAGGTGGTTGGGAACACCTGGCATGGATTTACTAAAGGCAAATCACGCCTGACCTACCTCACTGCCTCCTATGATGAGATGACTGGCTGAGGGGACAGCAGTGGATATTGTTGAACTTCAGAAAGGCTTTCCACAAAGTATTCTCATAGGCATATTGGTGAAATATGAATTGGATGAATAGATTACATAGTGGGTAAACAACTGGCTGAACCACTGAATCAAACGAAGTCCAGTTGGAGGCCAGTTACTAGTGGTATCTCTCAAGGGTCAATTCTGGGGCCAAAGCTTTTTAACATCATTATTAATGGTCTGGATGATAGGAAAGAATGCCCTTCAAGTTTGCAAATGATATCAAATTGGTGGGAGCAGCTGCGAACCACTGGAGGGCAAGACTGCTATTCAGAGGGACCACAACAACCTAGAGAAATGGGCCGACAGAAACTGCACGAAGTTCAACCAAGGCAAATACCAAGTCCTGTACCTGAGACAGGTTAACCCCATGCAACAGTACAAGTTGGGCACTGATAAATGGGAAAGTAGCTTTGCTAAAAAGAATCTGTGAGTAGACAATTTGCACATGTATCCTCAGTGTGCCAGCACGGGTTCATGGAAGGCAGGTC
>NW_009187474.1:0-290 GCF_000690835.1 Fulmarus glacialis
ACAGCACAGCCTCACCTGACAGAGCGAACCCTGTTTCTCTACTTCATTTCTCATTTTATCCACATTTTCCTACTGCATTTTGCTGCTGTGATGGGTTTTGGGAGGGTTTTGATTCTGGGCTACCTTCTCTCCGGGGATCGCACCACCCCGGTGCCACGGCTGGCTCTCTGGCCTCGTCCCGTCCAGCTCCCGTTCTGCATCCAAAGGGCACCAAAGAACACGATGGCACCCAACGGGGCCCGGCAAAACCAGCACCAACACTCCCCCCTACCTCTCTGAGCCATCGCATC
>NW_009187474.1:452-735 GCF_000690835.1 Fulmarus glacialis
GCTTATCACCTTATCCTGCAAATATTCAGCAGCTGGTTAGAGAGCATCCTGACTCTTTCCAGCTGAGCCTGGGTGGGGGCAGCTCCGAGACCCTCCGGAACCGGCTGGCGCCACTACCCGCATCCTTCAGCCCACCAGAAACCAGCACAAATAACCCCCCCCGGCAAACGAGCTTTGGGAACCACCGCACCCCCACTCTGTTTTAATTTCGCTCGCTGCCTGCAGCTCCCCAGGCACCTCCACATCCCTACTCCACCAAGAAAAACCCCAAACCTTGAGCTTA
>NW_009187475.1:0-574 GCF_000690835.1 Fulmarus glacialis
GGGCGGGCTGGAGGGGGCACCGAGGGCTGTGGGTGCCCACCCTGCGCTGCTCCTGGAGCTGCCATGGCCTCAGACCTCCCCTCAGATCTGGGAGGTCATGAAAGCTTCAAAGCTCTTCGTGCTAAAACTTAATGAAGAGGGGGATCGGTGTGGGATTTTGCTCGGGACTCTGCTGTGCCCCATCCATGTCCCAGCAGCACGGTGTAACCGGGAAGCCGGCAGCTTCACCCAGTGAGTCCTCCCGCAGCACCGACGAGCCCAGTGATGGCCCAAGCGGGTCCCAGGAGCAGTGTGGGACCATGTGGGGTCCAGCCCCAGGCCATCTTCACCCAGGCTTTGCCTCCCCACCACCTGGTGCCTGCTGCAGGGCTGGGGTTCGGCTCAGCCCGTCCCTCGCCTCGCCACCAGTGGTGGCATCCCCTGGGCCGATCCCAGCACCAGCGGTCACCTGGAACATGGGGTAGGTCAGGAAGGTCTCCAGGGTCCTCTCCTCGCAGTCAGGCTTGGCCTCGTAGTGCTTCAGCAGCTTGTCAAAGTCCCGGTTCTGCTTGCAGTGCGCCAGGATCTGCCGGCT
>NW_009187475.1:601-1536 GCF_000690835.1 Fulmarus glacialis
GGTTCACCAGGGTCAGCAGGATGTCGAACAAGTCGGCTGCGAGCAGAGAGGCGGTGGGGAGGTGGGTGCGCTGGTCCAGCCCGCGCCCCGGGGTCCCGGCACAGCCCCCCTGGCTCACCACTCTCCTCGCCCCCAGGTCCCACCCAGGGCACCCCCGGGGCCTCGTGCTGCTTGTGCAAGCTCCAGGTCTGCCCAGTTTGGGTTTAAAGACACCCTGGAGAGCCAGCTGAGGGGCTAATCGGACACAGCAATGCTCTTCACCATCAGCTCTCCTCTGCATGGTCCACCCCACCCCTTCCACCGCCCGGCAGAACCAGGAACGCAGGAATTGGGTTTCTCCATTTTTTTGCTCAGGTCCTCGCCTCCGTGACCGACACGAACAAGTGACGTGCCGTGCGATGCGTTTCACTGCTGCCGCCGGTCAGCAAAACGCCTGTAAAGTTGCACTGGGAGGAGGAGCTCGGGCTCGGCTCCACCAGCGAGCAGGAAGGAAACGCGGCGAGGAGGCAACACGCACTTACCCAGCACGAGCGTCGGCCAGCTGGATATCCTTGCCTTCAGGCCTTGGTAAAAGATTTGGTGCAAAAACATGATCGTTTCACTGAAAGATAAACCAAGGGGTGAAAAGAGAGATGAACAAGTGGCAAATAATGAATAATTATATGAAATACCAGCCAAGAAAGCCCTCGGACTGGCTGGGGAGGTGGCTGCACAAGATGGGGTGCAGAGAGGGTCCCCAGAGGTGCGCAGGGAATAGTGGACGAGGACAGAAGAGGAGAGGGAGGAACCAAGCAGCCTGAAGCTCCCCTCAGAAGTCAACCCCAAAATGCAGGGGAGCCCAGACGCCCCTTCCCGCAGGGGAATGAGCCACCCCCGCTCCCAGCCCGGCCCCACAGAGCGGCACTGGCAGCGGGGGCGAAAGTGCCATCGGCTCC
>NW_009187476.1:0-52825 GCF_000690835.1 Fulmarus glacialis
GAGCACTCGATCCCCTCGTCCAGATCGTCTGAACAAACCTGTGAGGAGAGGAGGCAAAAGTCAACTCTATCGAGTGATGGGGGCTCCTTCACTGTCCCCAGGAGCAGACTGTAAGGCTACTTTATGGAGGAAGTGAAGCTGCTTCTATAAAGAACAATGCATATGGGTGAGGTTTAACTGCACCTGAATGACAGCTGATTTGGTTTACAGCTAATTAGCAAGTACAGGGTTCTGCTCCTATGGAAGGCAATAAAACCTCAACCAGTACAGTTTCAATGTGACTTTTTTTTTAATTACAAGTTTTGTAGAATGAAACAAAAAGGAAAAGGTAATCCTGAAGAGTATAAATTGGGAAGCTGTAAGTTGTCCTGGAAAAAGCTAACTGGCTCATTGAAGCATGGCAACTTGACAAAATAATGGTATTTTTCTCTTTAATAATTGAATAAGGCCAAAATGTCTCATTTTACACTGGTTGGGAAAGATTATTTCATTTTTTGGTTTCAATTTTGTTAACTCTAAATAGTTATAATTTAACAGAGGATTCTTCTATATGTTTTCTTTCACATTTTTCAAGTTTTTAAAAGCCCACATTCTAAAATAAAGTTGTAATCAATGATTATGCGTATTTAGGAAATATACATAATTCAAAGTGATATATTCTTAAATTGCAGTTGAAATCAATATTTTTAATGATGCAGAACAATATTTTAGCTTTATTTAAAAGGAACTTTTGATTTGGAACAAATCATATTTGAAATGTCAGAACTGTGTGTGCGCTGAAAGTTTTGCATTTCCACTAACCTTGTGTTTTTATAATTCAAAATCAGGTGGCCTTGCCCTGTTTTTCCTATATCTTAGTTCTGACCAATGTATATGATTTCAAAAATAGTACTATTGCCGCAAAGAGGTAGAGGTTTGAGCATAAAATACATGGATAATTTCCAGACAGAAGAGAATGCTAATCAATTACCTCAATCACTGCTGTAGCCTTTTTGAGCAAGTGTCATTTGAAACCCTGAGCATGATTCAAACAATCTTGGCGGAAAATAAATAGAAGAAAATTACTTTTTCCACAACAGAGGTGAAAAGCTGACTGCATCCTCAAGGGCACAGATGGGCTGAACATGGAGGTGTCCTGGTGCTTTGCGGCAGGGCTGGGAATAATGCCTGCAAGGAACTTTTGGGAGTATGTGCCAGCTCTCCAGCCTTTTTTCAGAGAAAAGAGGATGGTTCTCAAGGACACAGTCAGAAACAGTCCTGCAGTCACAGACAATGACAACGTCTGAACTTCCCACTGGATTGCTTGCCACCCTTTGTCAGGCAGGACATTTTGATTGCAGTTTAAATATAAAGAATCCTTGGCACTGAGCAGGGGTATCATGGCAGATGTTGTGTGTCATTAAAAGAAAAGCAGAATGAAAGCAGCTTGCCCCTTGGTGCTTCCCTCCTTCTCTCCCTGCTGCTGCAGACTCAAAAATGGGAATTGCACGACGGAGTGCATCCGTCGCAATTCATTCCACCACACTGAAGGCCTTCACCACATGTCTGTGACTGCAAGACAAGCTGGATTCCAGGTTTTAAATTCGGGATGATTGATTCCTTTCTCAGTGGATCTTGTAAAACTCTGAAAACCAAGTAATTTGTTCTCACTTGTGAATGAGAATAGAAGCCTGCGCTCCAGCATTACTCATCAATTGTTCTCCAGGTGCTTTGTAAAGGAGGTCAGCATTAGCTCTTTTTGACAGATGGGGAAGGAGGGGTGGTTTTCCCAGAGTCACTTGTCAGGCTAGTGATAAGGCAGGGAGCTGAAATCCCTGCTGGCCCATCAGTAGTCAGCCAGCACCCTGTGCCCTGTTACTTTTGTTGCCTAAAAGTTACCTCCTAAAAATGGAGGCCACATATTTCTGGGCATCATCTCCTTGTGCATGTGCATGCCTCCAGATTTGTTGGCCGGCCCTGTGCTGCATGGAAATGAGTGCCCATGCAATTTCTGGTTCACTGTTTCTGACTCCAGAAGTTCCAAGACAGACTCCACAAATGTTTGCCCAATCTGTGAGGTTCTGAACCAAAAATGTAAGGCTTAAAGAAGTGACTTTTCACTGACACATTACTTTCTCAGTCCATTTTTGATTCCTGTCTAGTTAGGGAAGCATACTGAAGGGTTTTGAGGTGAACATTGAACCCATTTCAAACTTAAGAAATGTTTGTTCCAAATAAGATTAATTACTGTGCCAAAACATGCTAAACAGTTAAAAAAGATATTGTATATGGACACAAAGCACTCTAGTATAAATTAACTTATTTATGGCAGTGCAATAACCCAGCATTAATGTGCTCAAAATGCAATGCTGCCAGACAAGGCATCACATAAAAAAGGGTATGGCTCTTCAGTGGGACTGAAAATTTATCCTCTACGATACAGACATATTTCATAGCTCCTTTAAAGGATCACTCTGTTAAAGCGGTAAGAAAATTGCAACTTCTACATGCAATTTGTTTATGAAACATAGTAGCTGGGAGCATCTTAGAGGAAAAATATATACACAAATGGATTAGGACGTTGGAGATGATTCACATAAATGTCTTTTTTCCTATTCAGCTTAATTAACTTCAGAGTAGATGAATTCTTATTGGTGTAGTGGAAAGAAAATGAAACCAGTGTCAAGAGAAAATCTCCTGCATGCAACTGCTTGGTGTATCCCAATTTTGGATGTTGCAAAAGCATAAAATTTTTGCTCATTAAATTTTAAAAGCTTTCTGACTTCCTAGAATTATAGCAGGGAGTTGTAAATGATGTATGAAATGAAATGTCCTTCCCTAAAAAACAGTGGGATAGCTTTGGAATTACTATTATTATGTACTATTTGCAGTAATATTTAGATCAGTCAGCCATTAAGATAAATAAATAAAAAAACCCACCAAGACCAAAAATTTCAGTGAAAAGAAGAAAGGATGGAGATATTTTAAAGTATTCAGCTTGTTTGTGGTGAAAGTCTGTAGCAAATTTGTTTACTTAAGTAAAACATTTTCAGTGGCTTTGCCTCTTGCTTCCATTCTCTGTTCGCTACAGACAGAAATTCTTTCTGGACAGAAGGACTCTTATTCCCAGATCAAAGTCCTCTTTTTACATATTCCTGCATTCAGCAGAAGAAAAGCATTTTACAAAGACATGCCAGGCTGAATCCAAACAACTTCACCTAGACACACTTCTCTAAAATATGTGACCAGATGTACTCCGACTGTACTCATTATAGATGGATGTAAAGTCTGAAGTCTGATTTATGATTCCCAGCTGACCCTCACTGGTAAGGTCTTCCTCCAAGTTGTTATTAAAAACTTACAATAACAACATTTTAATAGCCTTTAAAGAGCTTCCCTCAAGTACTACTATCTTGGCCATTTCCTCAGAGGAAAGTGACTCATTATACAAATTTGCAATAATATGGTGAAGAAATACAGCAGCATTATTAAAATCGAGATTACTAGCTCAGAGACTTCTCCAGGGCCTCAGGCTGCTATTTAAACTAATTTTCATGTAAACAGCACCATGAAGATACAATACTACATGTGGAAAAAAAGGTTTCTGCAGAGTGGAAGCTACTACCCAAGTTTCAATCCCGATTCAGTTTTCACCGCTGGAACATTTCTTTTGTTTAAAATTACTTGGAAGGAGTCAAGGTTCTTTTGTCTTGCTTCCCTTCCCTTCCCTTCCCTTCCCTTCCCGTTACCGCTTCCCCCTTCCCTTTCTTTAAAATTACTTGCAAGGAGTCAAGTTTCTTTTGTCTTCCTTCCCTTCCCTTCCCTTCCCTTCCCTTCCCTTCCCTTCCCTTCCCTTCCCTTCCCATAGTTTCTCTGAATGTCAGTGATGCATTAAGCAGCATGTCTAAAGTATCATATGCTTTTTCTCTAATCCTCTCTCTAGTGGGAGAAGTGTATTCAATAGTGTTTTCTTCAGGACTTTTTCAAAGGCAATTCACACATACTGACATACTTTTATGTTAGTGAAGGGCAAAGCTAAGAAATGCTCTTAAACAAGGAAGCTTTTCTCCCTTCGTCTCTAACTTGTCATCATCCTCAGTGTCCAGCATGCTTGGAGTAGACATAGACTGACTAAGGTCATTGCACTTGGTGGAAGAGAGTTTTTTTTAAAAGTATGTTTTTCTTGGTTTTGGATTAGAGACCTAACATCATGACATTCTGGGAATGGGAACAGAGACAGTGGTCTAAGACAGTCTGCATGGTGGGCTTTGGCCTCTGGAAATCATGGGGTTGTCAACCCTGAAGCCATTCAGCAGGTGCACTGCTGGGGACCTGGGAGAGAATCTGGCAGCAAACCAGGACAATTTCCCAGACAAAGAGCAGAACAGAATATCACTCCCAAGGAACCCAGTCTGGAGCTCCAGTTTTGAAATCTGGAGCTGAGCTTGGGTTCTGTCACAAATTTGTCAAAATCAAGATGGTTGCACAAAACCATGGTGTCACTTTTAAAGCAGTTGCCTGGCTCAGGGAATTGAGTCGGGACTCATGCAGCAGTAGTAAGCACCATTTGAAATGCAAAATGCCCTGTGGTTTCCTCCAAGGTCTGTGTGGGTCCAGTGGCTCATCGTTAGAGTAGTTCTGAATCCATACTTACAGGTGAATCAGTTTGAACGACTGGTAAAATTAACTCAGTGATCAAATACATGCCAACTCTGTGTCTTTTAGCCACTCACTTCACCTCTGCTTGCGTAAGTGTTAATACTCAGCCAAGTTCTGCTGCATTGCTGTGAAATCTTACTAAAAGTTTCCTGAGATGTTTGCATGTCTGTGAAGGAAAAAACGTTCACATTATTGAAGTCTCTACCATGCCTATAGACCACGGAGTGGTTTGTGATGAGAGGAGATCAAGGATTTGAGTAACTTAGTCAAGTTTCATAGAAATACTAAAACCTTTCACAGATGAGTACAAGCATTTTAGGATCTAATCTGGTGTGCAAAGACAGGCCTTACAATTCTTGGCTTGTGTAACTTACAAATATTGTGTAATGGTTCAGATGCCATTGGATTCTCATGCACAAGGCAGTTGATCTATAAAACATATGGCATTTTGAAATATTGATCTCTTCTGTGCCAGTGAGTAAGAGATATTAGTGTAGCATGGGATTCCATTTGTAACACTGGGATTAAAGGCAGGGAAGTGGAAAATTGGAATAGACCTGAATTCATGTGAAGTGGAAAGTACAGCTGGCAGTAATACTAAAGCACGAGAATAACAAATAAGAGCGTGTATTTTTTAATTCGTTTTAAAAAATCACATAACAGCTACTGAGGTAACAGAGTAAATGTATCCAAATGAATGTTTTATATTAGGCTACTTCTAATTTTACTGGTAATGTAAAGTCACAATATGGTGACACACAACAGAATGGGACAAAATGAAGAGTAATACCAAACAGAAAATGAACAAGCTTTTTCTCTACAAAGTAAACAATGATCTATATTTTAAAGTACCACTTGATCTGAGTCTTTACTTAGTCCTATGAAATACATCTTTCCGCATTGAACAAAACAAAACAAAACAAAACAAACCCAAACCCCCAACTTTTGCTCAACTTCTGCAGATTGTTGCCTGGATCCTCAGCTAGTCAACTGATTCACATTGGGAGTATATTTTTCCCTCTTTTTTTATTTTTTTCCCCCCACTCTCTATTTTCCTCTGTTTTCTTCATTGGAAGTGTGGGATAATTGGGAAAAAAATTCCAGAAATCAGAAATTTTAAGTATTTCCAGCGTTCTGCATAATAACACCAATTTTTCTTCCTTTTTCCTTTCTCTCCCAGTTAGCCTGTTAATGAGACGGATAACTTGTGTTTGACCATCACGTCAGTCCTTGTCTGAAGCTGTTAAAATGTGGAAACTCAATCAGCACACTTTATTAAAAAAAAAAGAAGAAAAAAGACAGAAGCCTTCTTTCTGTGCAGATTTAACCTGGTGTAACATGAAGCCAATGGTTCTTGTTATGCTTTTTCTGTGACTGAGTCCTTTACTACATGATATTTTCTCTCCATGAAGGCACTTCTACATTGCAATTAAGTAACTATTGATCTTTTTTGATGAGTGGATTGAGCTCTTTAAGTCTTTTATTATGAGCATTTTTCAGCCCTAAAATCACTTTAATTTTTAAAGGTGATCAAAGGTTAGCTGAACCCTGGTAAAAAGTCATATTTCTCTTCTGCATTGCACCTCACAGTACTTTCTTCCTTTATTTCCATAACAGTGCAAGACAAACTGCTTTTACAAACTTTTTTAGCCATTGTCATTAACATGAAATAAAATGCCACACTGACACAATGGATGATGTAGCTTTTACATTGAGTTTAACTTTGTTCTATTGAAATTAATGGAAATCTTACGAACGGTTTCAATGGCAGCAGAATTAAACTAATATCGAGCAGTTCTGAAACTCCCAATTCAGATATATTTCTATTCTAAGGTCCTAGGGGAAATGTGGCAGATCAGATGCAGTTTCATAGGGACTGGTACTGAATATTGACATTTTAATGGCAATAATTGTATTGGAAACCTCAGACAACATGACCTTCCATGCAATCTCTAGCCCTGTCTCCTGATTCAAAAGCCATTATAGTAATGAGAAATATTCCCCTGATTTTAGTTGGGTTTGGATCTGACCCTGGTTTTGGGAATTAAGTGTTTGGAGAGCCAAACAGACCACAAAGGACTTGGTATCTCAGATGGCCTCTAATGTGTTCTGTGGGTAAGCCAGGGGTAGCTACCCAGGGGTACCCAGGGGTATCAGTATTCAGTTTCTTCGCTGCCAGCAGCATTGGGGGAAGTCAATGGAGATGCTTCCATTTATTTGAATAGGCACATGACTGAGCCCTATAGGTTTTCACTTTTAAAAATCAGCTTAGTTAAAGGTTTTAGCGGAGGAGTTATTGTTCTGAGGAAAAAGTAAACTAATCTAGACACCCCCACATTTTCCAAAAATAATACAAAGAACAGAGACAGGTTTTCACTTTAGAGAAAGGATGTCAGAGAAACTGGAGCACTTGGGCAGTGCACGTGTGGCAACTCTCTGTTCCTCTCTGTCTCTGCTGAGCCTTGAGAAAGTGTTACTCTCTTGCATGTGATCGGTGGTGGCAGCTTTCAAAACGAACAGTTTTGAATTTGCTGTAAAGCATATTGGGAAGCTAGACAAATTTGTCAAAGAGAGTGTGTGCATGTGTGTGCGTATGTGTGCGTATGCATGCATGTCTGACTGGGTTGAGGCGGCAAGTGAGAAAGATAAATCACTCAAACGGAGGCATTGAGGAAGAGACAAAATTAAGAAAGGTAGTTTTGTCAGCAGCACTTTGAACTAGCTGGTGACGAAAGGGGCCTGGGGTTAGGCTGTGAAAACCCCTGAGGTGAGTGGATCGCAGTAGTAACACCAGGAAAGACACAGGCAGGGGATGTGCCTGTCAAGGCAAAAGGAGAGGGCAGAGATTAGAGATGATTCAGGGGAAAACGTGACAAAATTTAGCCATGGTTTAGGCACACGGGAAAAAGCTGGAGGCTAACCACATATTGCAAGTCTAGATGGCGTGGGAAACAGTCATCAAATGCAATGGCATAAATTTCAGGCAAAATAAGGTGGTAGGCCACACCTTATTTTCTGTACAGTTCTTAATAAATTCACGTCTCCCACAGTCCTGAACAGGAACAAGGAAGCAAACCTATTACACTACCAATTTGGTTTTATTTATTTACTTTCTTTTGTTCGGGTAATAAGCCATAATGACCTTGGCATAGGACGTCCCTGGAGGGATTAAGGACTAATTTAGATGAAGGTTTGCTCTTAGTCTTGTCCTACTGACATAGGAATGATGGGGAGAAAAATAACTGTGTTCATTCCAAAGAGGAATTTAACGAGTGTCTTTCCCAATAGTTGGGCAAAGGATACACACTTAGAAAAGGGTCTGGAGCTGGACTGTGCAGCCGGTAGGAAGTAGTTTGGCTAAAACCTTTGTGATTTCACTAATACCTTGCTGAAATCCCTGTCTTCCTTTGCAGATCACCACATATTTAAAAGTACACTTAGCCAGTCCACATTTTAAACAGATGTTATTATCACAGCACTAATAATTTAGTGCACTAGCAGAAGTAATGAAGAATAATAAAGTGAAAGATTTCTTAAATGAAAATTCCTTTTACTTTATTTTTTAGAGTGACAATACAGAGTCATTGATAATTTTTATTTTTAAACCACAGTTTGTAAAGTTTCAACTTTGTCAAGAAAATGTTGTCAGATTTTTTAAAAGAAGCTGAAAATAACCAATCTTTTGGTTTGGAGACCTCTGAATACGTTTTAGAAAGACTTTGAAGTGGTTTTCATAGGTGTTAAATATAAGGTAAATATTTTCAGAAAACAAGATTTTAAAATTATTATTATTATTATTATTAAACCACAGTTTGTAAAGTTTCAACTTTGTCAAGAAAATGTTGTCAGATTTTTTAAAAGAAGCTGAAAATAACCAATCTTTTGGTTTGGAGACCTCTGAATACGTTTTAGAAAGACTTTGAAGTGGTTTTCATAGGTGTTAAATATAAGGTAAATATTTTCAGAAAACAAGATTTTAAAATTATTATTATTATTATTATTATTTATATTGGCTGGTTTATGAGTGAGTTTCCTCCCCATGTGAGACTTTCAATATATTTTGTGCTAACAAGGTTTTAAAGTTTATAAGTGTTTGTGTTTCTATCCCTGCTTTAATGGCTTTTGGAAATTTAGTGAAGGTTTTAGCAGATATAGACAGTAACAATGTAGTAATACATAGACTATGTGAGGTTACAGTGTTTGTTAAATGTTATAAATACTCTTAAAACTAAAAGTGCAGCAAGCACTTTATAAGCAGTTTTAATTTATAAGCAATTCAAATTGTTTATAATGTGTAAACAATTTGAGTTAACAACTAATACATTTGATTGTGACTGTGGGAAGTGCTCTATAAACTGTTGATGGTTTGGAGCTCTTGCTTTAAAGCCTTGTTTTCTGGATTTCAAATGCTGTTTTTCATGCTCTTAAGTACAATTATTTTCCTGATTTTTCATTAAACCGTCTCCTCCCTACAAACAATTGCCATAGTCTTCTCATTCCCCTCCTCAACTCTTCAAGAACCTGAAAGCTGAAAATTTTTCATGTTTTCAGCCATAAATAGTTTTGGTCTATATGTTGCCATTTTCTTTCACATTTTCTTTTAAATTGAATTCAGAATAGGGAAACACATACATGAGAAAACAACCCAACTCATGTTACTAAGGTAAAATAGACACTAACTGACAATTCCTCTGCCTACTTGTGATGAGATAATAAGGAGGAAGAGATTTAATTTACGTAATTTATGTACTTATTTATTTAAATGTGACTAAAAGCAAGGTATAAGGGCCAAACACCTGAGAATCACTAGCAATGCTCTCCAGGTAGCAGAATTAATAGTCATGATAAAAAAACACATCATAAACTGAATTACAAATATCAATAAATGTCCTCATTTAAAGCTTTTCCACAAATTTTTGACCACAAAATTTCCCTTTGCCTAGCTCTTCTAATGGTAACATAATGAAAAAATATCTGAAAGCACCGCACCTCAAGTTTTACTAGTTATAGAAGAAAGAGTAATTGAGCATTAAAGGAAGCACATTTTAACCTCCTGTCTTGAATACAGTGCTTTGCAACTGGACCTGTAACTCATCACCTCTGTGTTAGATATTGCATCAACATTTGCGTTTTAGCTCAGATCACGAGTAAGTTTTTGAAGTGAATCTCCTGACTGTCCCCACTTGCTATGCTTTAGTTCACATTGTGGAGTGTTCTTGTGGTGCACAGTCTGGGTTCCTCTTGGATGAACAACAAAATAACCCCTTAAATTGGAAGATGAACCCCAGAAAAGTACCTAAGGTGGTCCAGCTGCTACTGAGCAGTCAGTAGACAGGACAAGACTGGAGCTACTGTGAAATAAAATCCCCAGAACTAGTGTGGACAACAGGTCTGCAGCACAAACTGGTTTGCCCACCGTGTCTCATCTCTGTTGATGTAGAAATAGCTACAGACACCCAAACTCTCTCCATACAAATGAGGTTGTCTAGCTGGTATCATCTGGTATGAAACAGAAAGTGCCTGACATCTTTGAAATGATGTAGCTATCCTTCTGTTTCTGGGGAGGACTCATTCATCTCTGCTCTATGCACGCTTTATTTCTTAATATGCAGAGAGAAAGAAACCTACCTGCGCGTGACTGGATTTCTACCTTTTGAGAACAAGTCACAGAATCATGTCTTTCAAACCAGGGCTCCCCCAAGAGCTGCAGCTGCAGCATCAGCTTTTCCCACCCCTCTGGAAGTTCAGGTTACAGTTTACACTGGATGGAAGCAAGCAGAGTAGCAGGTGGCTGGTGTCACACGTAGCTGTCAGGAAGGCACTTTCAGCACCTGTGCTTCATGGTGAAGAAATTTCAATCTCTCCAGCTTGCAGAAACAAGTGTGGTGAAGACAACCCTTTTTCGTTCATGTTCTGTCTTCTCATGGGCTATAGAGGATTAGTCCTGGTGATGTCTGTAGGGTGCAATGTGAGCAGCCTGTTCCTTTGTGGCTAATGGGCTTGCTCTGAAGTTAAATCACTCATCCTACGGAGTTATCATTTCTACTGCACTGCAGTGATAATTACCTAAATAAGTAATAAATGAGGTGCTTCTGCTTGTGTGGCTGGGCTCAGACTGCTCACTTTAGTGCAGTGCCAGAAGATTTGTGTTTCTGTGTCACCCAAGGTAAGCAGTAATAAATGTTACTTGTGTGGGATTCCTGAACAGCCCCTTTCTCCAGCCCTCACCTCACCACTGAGCAGAGACAGCACACACTGGAGGCACAGGAGCCCTCTCAGTTACAAATTAAAGTGCTTAGGAGAAATCAAGGCATTTTCCCACAGCCAAAGCTGCAGAGAAACATACAAGTTTAGCTACCTTAATCTGTAATGACCAGTTTCAAAAAGCATCTCAGTATCCTTTGAAAAGAGAGACAAGGGGGAATGAAAGAAAGACTTCAGAAAAAGAGAGAAAAGAAAGCAAATGGAGTGACAAAGTCAGGTCTCTCTGTGGAGGAAGGGAGCTCATTCAGATGTGGCAATAGGAAGCCAGACTGGGGGAGGAGGGATTGAGGTGCTAGATTCAAGAAACTAGTTACACGTGACTTTTATCTCTCTAAAGACATTTAAACATCTTCTCTTGAGCATCTGCACTATGGAGTCACCATTCAGGTTTTGTGCTGGGGCTTTAAGACACGCATTGATCAGACTGACTTAAGTCTAAGGGAGTTTCAGTAAGTCGACAGCAAGTTTGACATTACTGTCATGAACATGCTTAGAGCAGCTGAGGTCTGAAAGATGGAAGAACATGAAATTTGTGCTAACACCAGTTGAAGTTTTCCATTCTATCTAAAATATAATTTTTATTGTTTTAATAGGGAGGGAAGCTGAATGAAGGAAAACTCAAGCAGAAATTATTCTAAAAGATCATACTGGTCTCTCCCCGTCTTAAAATCTTTGAAATTGGACTCCATTAGAGACCCCTCCAAAGCACATGGAAGCCAGTGGAATGGATGCCTTTCACTTTGTCATCATGTTGGATGAATATGCTGTTAAACAAAAATACCACAAAGGTATCTGAGCTTTTGGAGAAGTTACTGCCTGAGATTTTATGAAAGCCACACGGCATATGGAAACAGCATATGGAAACTTGTTAACACTGAAAGGTAAGGAGAAAAGTGGCAATGAGTGATGAACTTCCTGGAAACGTTTAAAAAGCTGAATCACAGTCGTCTGCAGAATTCCTGATGGAGCACATTGAGATGGATATGAAGTCAAGAGGTTTCCAAAGCTCTCCATCACCTGAATGATAGCAAAGGGCCAGACACTAACCATATGTCAACTGCATGTTGCAGAAAGATCTTCTGCCTCCTGAGAAAAGAGGGTGTGAAATCATTAGCACAGCCTAGAAAAGTGGAAAGTGAGGGATTGTCATGTAACCACACAAAGAAAACTACCTATAAAGATTATATCAGCTAATGAGTTTTTCACACTGCTGCCTACAACAAGGGAAAGTTTTGCATTTTTATCTCAAACAGAATCAGAGGGGTAGTTGAAAAAACATCTGTAACATCAGCAGGGGTGAATTTGGCACCTCTGTGTGAAGATACTTTTACTTGAGCAATTTATCATGCAATGGCAGATCTGAATCCAATAGTAATTAGTGTTTAATTGACTTTACTGGCACATTCAATGCTTTGTACCTCCTCTAATTATGGAATATCCTTTGTGGATATGCATTTTCGTCAAAGCTGATTTTTCCAAGAATATTGTCTATATTAGAATGGCTTGAGGTCTTCTGTTACAACTGATGGACTAGTTTAGGAGTCAGCCCTGGCATTGTTACTCACAAATAACAAACAAACAATAGCCTCTTTCATCTTAGTAAACCCCAAAGTTCTGTACAAAGTAAATAATAATTAAACAGATGAACATTTAATGGAAATGTCTACATCAAAGAAGATGCGTACCACATTAAAAATATATTTAGCTTCAAAATATCCCCACCATAAGCCATTGCTTATCAGGTTTAACTGCATACAATGATGAAAGGGTTGTCTGATTTCACAGCCCTTGTAATTAGTGATTCTTTTCCAATTACCTTCAAATTTGGCAGCCTGTGTTACTATTATCCTGACTGTATCTCTTTCTAGGATGTTGTGCTGCTGTTGCATTCCACTTCTATGCCCATTAGGGAGGTGCTTTGTCTCTCGAGGCCTATTGAATCCAATGGGAATCTTTCCAGTTACTTCAACAGTTGCTGGGTCAAGATCGCAGTAAATTCTAGCTTGTTTCTTTATGTTTGCTTCATTTGCCTGCGTAGCTGGGGCCAGGTGCCAGTACACTCTCTCCTTCAGACTAGTGTTTGGTGTCTATTCATTTTTAGTTGCTGTTTGGATGCAGCCAAAAATGCAGATTCTTGCATGAGGCAGTAAAAATGTCAGGCTTCGGCATTATCTGGAATAATGAGAAGCAGCTGGTTTTACATGAGACAATTCATGATCCGCCAACAGACAGGGCAACATGTGGAAAAGGGTCCAACCCCAGCCAGCTGTGGAGAAAAAGGGATTGTCCTCTGTGGACTTTTCCAGACATACCTTTGGGAATTGTTCATCTGGTTTCTGAATTTGACAGGTTCAGAGATTTTTGCACCACACTGAAACATGAAATCTGTGGCTGTCAGTGCTGTGGGGACTGGCAAAATTTGTTACTAGCCAGGTGGAACTACTTTTCTGTACACATGGAAATCTGCGTAGGCTTCCTTATTCTGTTGTCCCAACTTGGTTTGTGGGTTGGTTTAGGGAATCTCACCTCCTGTTTGTTTTTTTTTTGTTTGTTTCCATTTTCTCCATGAAAATATGTCTTCCTGCATGCAGGGATGATCTCTGTGATTGGGTCTAGCACAGGGCATGGTGGTGAGGGGAAACCATCCTTCTATAATCAAGGAGCCTCAAAATCTGCCTGCATGTCTGTCTGTGCACATATCCACATTTTCTTTTCTCTAGAAAATACTGTACAAAACAAGTACTGATCAGATACCAGGAGTTACATATGAACAACTCCATGGACTAGCTCCTCCTGGCACCCAGAAAGAATCGATACCTTTAGTTACAGACAGATCTACCAGAAACAGTAAGGGCAGTAAAAACACCTATTCTTTCTGAAGGAATTGATTCAATTTCTAAGCAATTGCCTAGAAATCAATTCAGACAAATCAGAATGTGACTGCTAATTATGCCTTATTTCATTTTGGAAGTGGTGTGAATTTATGCCAGAAAACCAAGGGGGAATTGTTCCATGTAGAGCAAGGGGAAAATCATCAAAAGTCTCTGAAAGCTCCTTCTTTCCACTCAAACTCAGATCAACAAATCAAACGAGTTTTTAGAAACCATAGATTTCTGTGTTTTTGCGTATTCTTTTGTCCTGAATAAATTTGTGCTCTCCTTCAAAGATAGAGTTCTACAACTTCAGCAAATTTTAGCCCCCTAGCTTGTAATTTGCTGTCCCTAAGAATAGTAAGTGGACTGAAGTTCACATCATTTTAGGGTGAAGTCCCAGCTATAACTCAGATATAATTAAAGCTCCACGGTGGCTACATGCTTTCTCCCACCTACCTGCTCAGCAGATGATGACAGTCTTCAGGAGGTGGTATTTTAGACAAAGGGCAAACTGTTCTCAGAGGCAGAGAAAGCACCTTCACTTATTTCCCTCTCTCCATCTAGGCTTCTCTTTCTAAACCGCCTGCACCAAGCCCAGCTTATTAATGTTCAGCAAATAGTTTTACCAGCACTCTCTGTCTGGCTCCACAAAGCCCTTCCCCACCATCCTGACCCGTCCTAAAGCTGCACTGTTATGTTAGCCTCACAGAAACCCCCAGGAGCTGAAGTAGCTGTAATTAAAGGTTTTCAGCTACAGGGCTGTCAAATCCTTTTGTGTATCTGTTTTGGCAAGTGCTTCAAATCCTACAGCAATATTAAATAGACCATCTGTTAGCCTTCATTAGGCTCTCACTCATCAACAGGACTATTAAATATAACTGAGCATGCTAAAGGAAACCTTGACATCTGGGCTTTCAACTGGAACAGTGATCAATATTAATAACAAAACTATTTCACCTGAATTTATTATTAATAGAAAGTTAAATACAGCATAAATATGGATGTTTTGCCCTAAAACACAGCTTTAATATGACTAATCTAAATGATATAGTGAAATCCAACTGTATTACTATCAATATCTGTAATGATGTAGGTACCTAAAGAGCTCCATGGCACTGGCACTGTCCTGAAAACATGTGAAGGACTGATCATCACCTTAATCTTTGTTAAATGACAGGGCAGATAGGACCATGTTAAACACAATGGGTGTTATAGAAAAAGACCTACAATTACAAAATACCCAGTGGACCTGGTAAAAGGTGTATTCTGTTCGTCTTTGCAACAACTTCTTATACATTTAAGGATAAGGTATAATATCTTCCTTGATTGTCTCTTGTCTACATTAAAACAAGCTCCCAAAGCACTCTCCTTTAGAGACAATGTTTTCTAGATCCTTTTACTCTTCTCATTGTTCTCCTTTGAACTCTATCCACTTACTCCATGCCTGTAATTAAAGCATAGGGATATTCACCAGTTCCTCAATATTCCAGCTGAGGGATATTGGACAAATTCCTTCACAAGTTTCACACACATCACTCCCATTTATATACCCAGTATGATCCCTGACTGGGTTTTTTCCTTTCCTTTGAAGATGGATATAGTCTAGTCTTTCCACATTTTGTATAAATATAGCTGATTCTTCCCAAATACATACAATATTTTGTGTGTTTCTCTATGGAACTGCACCTTATGTATTTCAGACCAATTCCATTATGGTCATTTTGAATACTAAATCTGTCTTCCAATGTTCTTGTAGACCCAGTCAGAATGGCCTTTTCCCCCAGATCTATCATTAGAAAAAATATTGATCAATACGGGAATCACGAAATGCTACTGAGTAACTTCATCTGATACATCCTTCCAGCCTAATGCTAAGCAACTGATTACTGGTCTTTGAAAACGTCAACTGAAAACCAATCTGTTCCAGAAAGTTGCTGGAATCTTACTGTAGCTTATTTCAGAATGTTTTTTCCTACAGTCATAATCAAAAGCCTTCCTGAAGTAATGGTATACCACTTCCCCTTTCTTCACCCCTATGTAAAAGACCATTTGTGTCTCGTGCAGAAAAGCAATAGCTTGGTTCATCTGAGAACAAGGATGCTTCTTCCAGGCAACTGCTTCAATAGCAATTGTATAGTATAACTGTACTCATAAACTTGTCAGGCCTCATCCTAAAGTCATTCTGGAACATGGTTTGGGAGATCTGTCACCTCTACTGTGTAGGGAGATGAAAAAATGTACTCATATCAACCTCTGTGCCTCACTGGTGACTATAGAACCAATAATGGGTCTGAAACTCTTGTTCTCGTGCAAATACCAGAAGCTATGATGTGCCTGAAAGCTATTCCTCACTTTATTATGGGCCTGATTGAAAAACTCTATATCTAGCTGCCTGGCATAACCCTTGAGCTCCAAATCTCTGGTTTGCAGACAAAGCTGACACTGAAACAAAGCAAGATTTTGAGGCTGATGGAGAACAACATAGCTTGCCAATAGTCTGGCACACAGACAGCATGAGCAGAGATGTCAAACCTTGTAATGTGCATGATCAGAGCTGAAACACAGTCACTAAAACTTCTAACTCCATGTCTTACGCCTGCATCAGGTACACATCAGTGAGACCCTTTGTACAACAATTTGTTTATCCATAAAATAGGAGAAATTGAGTTCCAGCACACAATCGTTAGGAAACTGATTAATGCTGATGAGCATCTTGCGTTAGGAAACTGATTAATGCTGATGAGCATCTTGATCTGCTGATACAGAATCCAGTTCTGATCGTGCAAAGTCCAGCTCCTGAAAGCAGTTTTTGTGAAATTTTCAGATGAGTCATTTGTGATTTTGATTTTCTGCCTAAAAGAGCCATAATTAGGGCAAGCTCAGGGTACCACATCTGAAGGACATTCTATCTCAGATTATCACACCACTTACCAAAACAGTGAAAAGACACCGAGGCAGTCTGAGGAGACAGCATCAGTGCATTTTTATTTGGAAGCTGTTTTCAATCATCTTTTACAGTGCCTGCCACATGCTGGAATTTTATATTCATATTAATGTATCAATATCTAACAAAAAAATTATTCCCCAGAACATCACTATAATTGAGACAAGTTTTTTCTCTGTGTTGAACCGATCATATTGAAGAAAACCCCAAATATTTATCCCATTTTTGCATAACAAACTATTTTGGTGATTTGGTGACATGTGAGTCAGATTTGTTAGTTTACATTGATACAGCTCTGATTATAATAATTTATCAGAATTCTAAGTATGAATGGCCAGATGCTCAGCTGAATCCCATATACTACGAGTCAGTCTGATCTGGTATTTTGCCTGATTTCCTTAATACTGAAAATAAATGAAGTGAACAGAGTTCAGTTCAACTGTTGCTTTCCCCAGTTCTTTCTGAAAGCTCTCCAGACATAATTTGGGTCTTTGTACTTCAGAGATTATTTGGTTCTTATTTGATTGCAATTTAACCTTCTATGAATAAAAATTCTATGATTTTGTCCCATGTGACTCAAACACCATCGATTAAACACCATAGTGAGATGTATTCTCAAGGCTTATACCTCCTTACTTATTTCAGCAATTCATGCTAGTACATCACAACATCCCTACTATAGAAGTAAACAAGCAGCTGTAGCACCAAAAGCCAAAGGAAAATCTGGAAGATTAGCCATAGGAGGAGCCCTCTAGAAGGCCAAGACTGAATATCAAGATATACACCATTTTTCAAGCAGTGGGTGCCACGAATGTAATTTATGTCCTATAGTTAGCTATGATGTTTAATTGATATGATATTGCTATGGCATTTAAGGAGTGCATTGCTCCAGCACATCTTTGCTGTAACTTTTTCTGGTAGTGGGTTCCCAGAGTTAATAACCCTGTATCCTTCTAGTAGAAAGCCCTAGATGGAGATTAAAATAATATATTCTCATTGATAGAAATCTCTTCCAAGGAAACGGAGCAGCTGTTTTTGTTGCAGAGACAAACAGTACATGTGGGAGCAAGCTGGTCAAAAGGGAGATAAATTTAGTCCAGAGATGCCAAATTGTGGTGAGTCAATATCAGAGCTGACATTGGACTCTTAACTATAGTTGTGCAATGATAGCATATAGAGATAATGAAAACTGGTTAAGTTCTGCACTATGACTATGTCACTTAAAAATGACATAAATGCCAGTTATTAGTGAAAGGGAAGACTGTTCTTCCTCTCCAGTCAAGGGCAAGTATTTCTGCTGGTTTGCTTACGCTGGCATAATGATTTTGTGGCACATGATGGATCAGATCAAAGACTGATTTGGCTGAAAGTTAACTTACTTTGTTTTCAACAAGTTAGTTTGCAGCAGGATCAGTTTTCTGAATCACTGAATGACTTTACAGATGCTGATGTCTTCACAAGAAGAGCAAGAATAAAGCAAGACTTGACAACAACCTAGTCCTGTGTCAGAGTATGATGATTTTTATCTGCAGTCCAATTCAATGAATCTGCTTTTGAGACACAAGCTACTTTGGCTGCATGCTGATATGAATGCTTGCCCTGAGCTAGGTAGGATACCTGTTGGTGCAGTCGTATCTTTATCCGTATTTATTCTGTGCCCAGTGACACTTTTGGAGAGAAATGTCACCCTATATTTCCAGCTGTTGTCATAAGGTTGTTCTTGTCATTTTTTAAATACTTCAGGACTGATCTGTGTAGGTACAAATGCCTTAATTTCACTATTTTGAGTTCTGGGAGAGAAAAGAGCAACTGTTTTATTTAGAAGGAAGTCTCTCAAGTTCTAGTAAAAGGTGGGTATCTTATATTGGAAGTTACTCAGAAATTTCATTTCTGTTGAGACTTCCTGAGAAGTTCTGTATATTTGCTTTGAAAGACTTCAGCACTTCTTAATAACTGAAAGCAAACAAACAAAAAAGCCTCTGAACATAATTAAATCAATCCTAATTGTTTGCAGAGCATTTACAGTTTTCATGGCCTCAACATATAAACAAGTACCGGAGCATCTATTTACGCGGTATTGACCTTCACATAATACTGTCTGTGGCTTGGCATACTCAATGAAGGTTGTGACTTTCCCATACCTATCTGTTTTCTGCATTTCATTAATGAAACAAAAACTATACTGGTAAAGACACAGTGAGAGAAATGGCAAACAGGTCATGGGAAGATGTTTAAAGGAGTTGCTGTCTGGGAAAAATGACAGTGCTACAATGCCTTCCTAGGCTACCACTTGTCAACGGAACCACAGTAACCGAGAGCTGTGCATTCTTGGACCACCACAATTGCAAAACAAGAGTGAATTAATCTTGTGCATTTTACTTTTCAACTGCGCAGACCAAAACCGTGCACGTCACTAGTTCCTGTTGATCAAATGACCTGTGGTGACTCATTTATCCATTGTACCTTTGTGTGCCCAGTTTGGTTGTGTAGCTTCAAAGTATCTACAAAACAAACTATCCATGTAAAGAGTTTACAAGCAACGAGCTCGCGGAGAGTTTTACAGTCTTGTGTAAGAGCAATCTCAGCCAGTGATAATAGCAAGAGTAAGCAGAAGAAGCTTCTACTGGACAAAGACAGTAATAGCCTTTTTTTTTTTTTATCTTGTAGTCTAAGTAGATGACAGATACTGGTAAATAGCAGAAATAAAATGAAGGGGATGATGGCTGGCAAATGGCACAGAAAGGGGAAGATTTTTCTAGCATGGAATGTGGCTGTGGCAGGATTAGTCCTCAGAAAAGATGAAGAAGTGAATGAGGAAATGAGAGGGTGGAAGATGGATGCAAGGGAACAGGGGAAGTGGTGTGGAGGAGATGGAGAGTAGACAACAGCCAATTCATCATGAAGTCCAAAGTTAATCCTCTGGAAAACAATGTGCTTATACGATAGGATTTGTTCCTTCCCTCAGCAGCACTTAATGAGGCAGTTTTGGAGCACAGTCCATGGCTTCAACGTGTCTCCAAGAAGCAGGGATTGATGCTTCCCATGATTGCAACTATTGCTCAAATGACACGGTGTGTCATCTCAGTTTGTATTCCCTGACGTGGATGAAGCTGGGTCATCTCTGAGTAATTCTCTGACCTAGAGGAATGCTTGAAAAACACAGATGAGTGGAATGTCTATTAATCCTCCTGTAACACTGTATACCTTCTATGCATTCCAACTCACCATTATAACTTTTTGAGTTTTCTATGGAAATCTTTTGGTTTAGGAATGGGATGTCAGTTTAAGATCCCTAAAACTGAAGGAAATCTCCTGGCAATAATTACTAAGGAAGTCCATAGTATGCAAGTTCATGTTCTTCACCTGTAATGGCAAAGTAAAAAGTAATGATGGAGTTCTGATTTGGTTCATCTAATCACTGAATTCTGAACTAACAGATTCTCCTGGGCTTGAAAACTGGGCCAGAAGTACCAAGAGAACAGATTGTCTCTTGGTATTTCTGCATGGAACAAGGGCATGTTAATAATAGCAAAAACGAAAAATAATTAAAAATAGAAGGCCTGATTCTCCCTGCATCAGAATTTTGTTTGCTGTGTGCTGGAATGGGGAAGACTTTTGCTTATAGCAGGACCAGGTCCAAATTATCCATAGTATTTTTTTTTTTTTTTTTCCAAAGTAATTTGAAGACATTTCTAACTCTTAACAAAGACTCACCTCACTTTTATTTCTTCTGAATTGATTTCCATTTGCTAGTGGATTATAACTGAAAAAAATTCTGTACTGGCTAGGTAAATAGTTGCCTGAGGCTAGGCTAGTAACTAGGGGTGCATGAATTAAATGACCTGGTTGTTCTCTTCTGTCTTCACTCTATGATTGTTCTGAGCCTGTGCAATGTTTCTACGACCTTCGCTAGCGGATTAATGGGAGTTATTTCCTCTATTGGTGCAAAGCAATTATGCATGCCATCTTGCTTTCAGATGGTTTAAATGAAAGTTGCCACTAGAAATGTTAACCTTCACCTGTCATAATGTTATTATGTTATCTTGGGCATGGTGAAAAGAAGTCATGATTTCATTTTATTTAAATTTCAGCTGGGTATTTGACCATAAAATTATTTATAAAAGGAAACGCAATAAAGATGGTAGATCAAGAGTTCAGCAGTGAAAAAGAAAAGTGTTGTGCTATTGTCTGGAATGTAATTATAGAAAAGGCTTCAGTGTAAACCAGAATGGATGAGGCTTAGGTACTCAAAAGACTTTATACAAATGGAGGGGCTGACTACATTATTGTCCTTTGAAAATCCCAATATTTGACTATTTTATTCTCGTGACATTAGTAAATGCTTATGACAATGGCTGACACACGATCACCGTTAAGGTTTTCAATCAAAACATCCATCCTCAAATGAAAAGTAGAGGCTAGCCTAAAACTGAAGATGACCCTGCCTAGGGAAGAATTTTTATTTTTATTTTGTTTTCTTATATTCTCTATAAGCACAGTTTGGTAAAAATGAAGGCTAGATAGTATGGATTCTTCAAGAGTAGCATTAAATGTAGAATAGTAATGTACATCTGGTCATTTCCATGTATGTGTGATTGTGTGACAGAAGTGTGAGAAATTACGTAAGTAAATCAGTCAGAGAGGGTGGGCTGAAGTGAAAATAGGTTTTCATTTGAATATATATATGTCAGATAGGTTGGCTGGATTAAAAAAATTAGTGTTTTTAATTGTAGCTGTTTGAAGATGCATGAATAAGATATTATTTTGGGCAGTGTGTAAGATAAACACTAAAGGCTTCAGAGTCCAACATTGTGTGGCTGGTGATCAGATCCCTGCTTTAAATCGCTAAAGCACTCTTTGTTCTAGGATAGGCTTCTCCTCTTCTCAGGATGTGAGAAATTGTTTCTAACAAGTATAAAAACCCCACAGCATTATATGAAGCTGATATGAAGCAATTCATTTTTGGTGAATCAACATTTTTCAACAGAAAAATGTTTCTTCCAGAAATTTCTGTCCACCTCTGATTAAAAAAAGATGAACCACAGGCTCAACATTGCATTCTGCAAACTCTAAGCTCATGCAACTCGTCCTTACTCAGTGGAACTACTTGAACAAAATTTGCTCTTTTTCATGAGGTAGAATCAAACCCTTAACGAAAGAATTTAGCATATAGGAATATACAGACAAAAGTACCACCATCTACCTGATTTCTGGCATATCTCCACTGACTTTAATTTCCTTTTTCTCAGGTGTTTTTTGTTGTTTGGTGTGGGTTGGTTTTTTTTTTTGGGGTGGGGGCAGTGGTGTCTGTCATTTTTCTTAATTTATTATAGAAACTATAAGGTTGGAAGTACATGATGGTCAATGTATAGAAACACAAAACTGAATCCAACTGTTCCGGCCAGAGGAGGACTGCACCCTATTATTACTGACCCCAGGCAATGTGCCAGTCTACTGCATCCTGCTAGGAAACCTGCATAAACATACACCTGCAATCAAGAAAAGCATAAGGGGATAAATGTTCTGGTGATAGAAACGGACATTGCTTTAAGGATTTGCACGGATAATGCACACTTAATTTTAATTTTTGCAGTCTGTTTAGATTGTACCATCAATGAGGTATGGTTTTTTGCATCTCCTTTACTATCAGGGTAGGGCAATGTGATCCTAGTAAATATAGCAGTGAGACTTCCCATAGGATAACTATTAATAACTATACAATACTTAGGTCAAATACAAGATACAATCTGACTAGGAAACATGGAGACAGTTAAATTGCATCTTGGCATCTACGTGGAATATCTTGTACCTTTATAATTACATTATCAAGGTGAAAGATGAGCAAGTATGAAACAGTCATTGAAATTAATAGCATGAAGTGCAGTATTTACAAAGGAATATATTCTATTTGTTTCAGCTGATCTTGAAAAGAACATGTGGAATTACTATTTTGTATCCTTTAATATCTTCCAGTTGTAAAGGGTCTTTTGTTTAATGTCATCTCAGCAGGAGTTTAGCAAACATGTAACTAGCTTTTTTAATGAGGTCATTTTAGGAAGATAGTTCTTCTCTTATTCTCATTTCCATCCCATATGTCCTTTCCTGATACTTCTTGCCGTATTTTCATAAGCTTTTAGAGAGTATAATTCTGTAAGCCTTCTCACCTTTTCACATCTAATCTTTACATGGTTTGAAGTTGCAGCATTAAAATATAAGTACTCAAAAATCAAATTCATGGTATCATTTATGTGGAGAGTACGCTAGCAGTTGTATTGCAGATATGATGATGATGTAACACAGCTATTTGCCAAGTCTATAATAAGAGTAATGGAGACATTTATCAGTTATATCAGTTGTATAAAAATTTCAGTAACAAGCATGAAAGAGGTTGGGCTTGTTTTTTGTTCATGCTTCTAAACTGAGCAGGGAGCTGTGCAAAAGAAATGCAACTTGCTTGCCTTAAAGACTTTATTACTTAAAATGGCAACATAGATAAAGGCAATACTATTCATGTTTTAATGCAGAAGATAAAGTTGCAGACAGATCAAATGAATTGCCTGGGGTCAAGCAGAGAGATTGATGAGGACCCAGGACCTGACCTGCAAAGCAGCGTCTTCAGCCACCACTGTATTGCAAAACTACCTGGCCTCTTAACCTGTCATTCAGACCCGTAACCTAAGTTTCCAGTGTGGATTCTCTCTGTGAAGAGACTGAAACCAAATAAAATGTGTCAGCTTCCTGTGTCTTCTGAAACAGTGTGAAAACTCTATGGATTCATTCACCCTTTGCATTAAAAAGAGCCATGAACTCTGTGTAGAGTTCACAAAGTCCAATCTTATATGGACAAAACTAAGATGAAGGGACACGTGAAAGATTCTTTGAATGCACATGACTGGGTTTGAATTCTGCAGATTTACTCAGAGAAGTTAGCATTTGACCCCATTAAGAATAATAGCTGAACTGGAATGGAGGGTATGAAGAATAGACACTTAAACTGGATCTATCTGCTCTGATTTAGAACCATGGTGTATGTTTCTACTCAAATACAGATCTTTAACCCAATAAGCAACTCCAGTTTACAGGAGTAGAATATATGCACGGATAAGGACTTCCAAAATGATATATGTATTGAAGGGTATAGTGCTGACTATTTCTATGGTATTAGGTGAAAATTAAGGACACATTAAGAAGTCATGTGATGGATGGAAAAAGAAAATTAAAAGATGAATTACTTCATGGGAAGCAATTTCTTAGAGCCTTCTTCCAGGTTCATCATGCTTAGAATTATGAGGCAGGTAATCACCAGTTTTTTCATTTCTCACACTGTGTGGAGACCAGATCAATACAACATCTTCTTATAGTCACCCTGGTACTTGCCTGTTCTACACTGAAGAAAAATATCTAGCTCCTTTGTTTCAAGAGGGAAGGATGGGTGCAAGATGAGCAGTCACTTGCCCTGTACTCTGTCAGTGTCTCTCCTATGGACTGCCTGCTCAGCAAGATGAAAGACAGCTGCATGTTCTGGGCTTTTCTAGGGGAAAGAAAAAAACCCCTCCAGCCTGTGATGCATGATTAGCTACTATTTATAAAATGCTTTAAGACTTTTTCCTGAAAACCATTCTGGAGGGGTCCTTCAGTGCTACCACATTACAAATAACAGAGGACAATACTTATCGTTTAGCTAAGCTACCACCTGCTGATCCATCAACTTACCACTCCTTCTGTTACTCTGACACCACAATGGCAACGCTACCTTAAAGCGCACACAGCACATTCCTGGGAGAGTGCTTGAAAGAATCAGCAGTGTATGCAAGAGTGGCTCACTTTTGCCTCAGCCTAAAGCCTATCTTATCTCAATAAAGTTTCTACTGTAGACTCATGCTACATACAGACAGATGGGCTCCTGCTATTTGCACTAGCTCCCCTGCTGCTGTCTTGCTCCTCAAGCACTGAAAGAAGCAACTGGAATTAATATTATGAAGGTGAAGGAACAGTGTGAGATGACACCTGTTTATTTACATTTGTTGTCTTTCAATGAGATTGAAAATGGGTTGAAGAACCTGCACAAATACAGCTTCAGTTGGAGCAGGAAGCATCCAGGTTAGGTTGCAGGAGGACCCTTTTGATGAGAAGGAAGTAGAAGTGGAGGAATAGATTGCTTGAGGAAGGTGCCGAGTCCTCAGCTCTGGGTGGTTTTGATGAGGTAAATGAACTTCTGTCAGGAATAATTTAGGATGTAATTTCTCTGGTTTCAAGAGTGGATACAGAGAATGTCCCTTCTGGAGATATCTTCCAAATTAATTTGTCCATTATGCTACTTACTGTTCAGTCCAGGCTTAAAGATGAAGCTCTGCCAGGCTGAAGATGCCTAGGGAGAGTTGGAACTCAGATCAGATATTCAGTGTCTGGTTCAGCCTATGTTATGGGATTCATGTTTTAATGGGTGAGCTTTAAGGAGTCCTAGCAGGTGTTTCATCAATACTGCCCAGCTCCAGAGATAGGACAGGGGTCTTGGGATGGAAAAGACCAGTGTTCCTGACAGAACAGTCTGGTTGAGAACAAAAGCAATTAAAAATGTTTATAAAACAGACAACCTGGGGAAAAAAATACATAAATTAAAGCATTTCATTTTTATTTTAAGCTTTAAACATTTAAAATGCAATTAAAGGAAATTTTGGAGCATCACTTCAGATTTTAATAAAAAGGAAATGTTTAATGCTGAACACCACATATTGGATCATCATGACTACTAGTTAATTATCAAGATCATATAGTGATGCAGAACAGCTCATTTTCCACTTTGGAGTACATCCTACAAATTCTCAGTCTTACCTATTTATCTCACTTAAGTTTGGTGTGTCACTCTGCAGAAAAATAAGTAACCAGCTTACACACAAGGACTCTGAGATCCTTCAAAAACCAAGAGAGATATACAGAGAGAATGTTAAAGTAACAACAAGCGGATGATAATGACCTTTAAGTAGTTAGATTACAGTAAAGATGCTGATTTCATCCTTTATCTTCCATTCTTAAGTGGATGCTTAGATGCTTCATACCATTCTATTGTAATTACTGCCCCCTCACACAACTTTTCTTGTAATACAACTTCAAACACCTTTTTTTTGTTTTAAAACTTGTAATGGAAGTGATTGGAAAGTTTTCTTCCAGTGCCAGTTTTACAAAAAAATATATTTAATTCAGAAACTGAGTAAGTGTAGAAGACTACCTAAAAAAAGTTATTTTGTATCATGATTCTTAAATATTCTTGCCTCTTTTCAATTGCTGGATCATGTTTATAGCATCACAAAATTAACCTTGAAGGAGCTCACAGAGTTAACTTCCCTCAAATAATCCCTCAAAGTAACGGTTATGTTGATTCAGACACATTGTATCAGCACATTTGTATATATTAAACAAAGGTCTTTGTTCCCCCAAGATGTAACATAGCCTTTAATGAATTCCCAATTAATTTTATCACAAATATTTGAATAAATAAAAGATGAATAGAGAGATGATGTCAAACTCTGCCCTCTAATGTAGAAACCAAGCAGAAACGAAGGTTTTTTTTTTCTTTTTTGGTTAATTAACTTTGTCTTTTGGGAATAAGGATGAGTCTTAAATTGCAAAGATGCAGGGAAGAACAAAAATGTATATAAATCAAAAATCTCAAAGGAATAAATGGGAAGGATAAAAAAAGCACACTTCTTTTTTAAGATTCCTATTATATTATACTTCATTATATTAAATTTATAGTTAAAACTGACGTCAGCCTTAGAAGGGCTACAAACTTTCACGCTTAAAGGACAAGTATAAAGGTTAAAGCAGAATATTTTCATAGAACAACCATCCCATGTCAGCTTACTGTAGGGTGACATTCATTTGCTTTTGAAGAGTTTATTACTGATCATTGTCTTCATACTGAACTAACTGGACTACAGGTCTGAGCCAGCAGAGACATTCCTGACTTCCTATTTCTTGAATGCATTATCAAAAGGAAAAAGGGAGAAGCGTACTCTTGACTGATGAGGAATATTCTAGTGATTTATTCAGGTTAATGTGAAGTAAAAAAAGGCAATTGTTCTACTCCTGCAGTACATTTGAAAACCTTTAGCTTGATTTTATGTGGAATGTTAATACAGAGATGATACAGGTATGAAGTCAGTGAAGAATGCATACATGCAAAGGTTCTTTCAAACTTGGTTTGATTTTCTCAACTGTATTCTGCAAAAAAAAAGTGCAGGGTGAGGCCATAAAAAGTTCATCTGATACTATTCGTTCGGGCTTATTACAAATACGGCTTGTTGCACACAAAAACCACCACTTCTGGGTGATTTCTGGTCAGCTCAGAGCATGGCTAAAGCAACACATCTCCCTGCAACTCTTTGTTTAGATGTTCCCTCAAGGTTAGCCCAATGTTCATTTACTCCCACTAATGAGGTAAGGGAAGATGGCCAAATGGTAATATCTCTGAAAGGCTACAAGTTATCTCTTTGTAAAATAACAGAATAGAAGAGAAATAATACCAGTATACTCGAAGTGGTGTACTAGGCAAACCAAGGTTGGCTGGACAAGGATATGTACAAAAATATTCTTAAGTCTAGCTTATACAATCAGTACTGATCTAACACTCCTCTATATTCCCAGAGCTCCTCGTCTGTGTACCTCCTCTTTTATATCACTTCCCAACTAGCCATGCCCTCTGAGCCTCTGAGAACTGGGGCTTCCAGCCAAGGTGGGTCATCATGTTACTTACAAAAAACACCTCTATAACACTCTCACTTCGTCACTCCATCTGGAGCCTTTTCACACCTAGCAAATTCTCTTACATTTTTATTGCATAGTACATTATCATTCCTTGGTTCTGCAGGCTTGCAGAGATGATAAAAGGTGACAATAGCAGGACATTAAAATAGAATCTATTGCAAACATACCCATGGATCTTATAGCCAGATGGATTTTTTTTCTACCCTCCATTCAATTTATATTTCAATTTTTATACAAGATGGGGATGCTGAGGTGCCACAGAGAGCACCTTAATAAAGTTGCATAGTAATATTAATTGTCATTCTATACCAGCTAAATATTCACTAATGATAATGATTCATTTTGCCTCATTATTTTTCTAGTATGCTACATTAAGGGCTTTATATTGTCAAGGGTTTTATCTTCCTTCTTTGCCTATATTTCTAACCACAAGGTCTTTTTCTCTTCTGCCTCCTCCCTTATTCAAAGCTTGCAAAGTTTTCATTATCCTTGTTCTCCTAGGAACAAGCTATTTGTGATTTGGCCCAGAATTTCTGTGTTCAATCATCTTTTTCTTTGTTGTCAACCCTTTAAATATGCTGCTCTTGGTTTCCTGTAATTTATAGCTTCTCAAAAAGTCTAATCAATTTATACCTTCCCCACAGGTTCAGATCTGACTTTCAGTGTTGGCTGTTTGGAATTCACAGTAATAGGTGTTGCATTTTTGATAACACATTTACTAGTGTGTTAGCCAGGATGATTTATAAAGGGTGCGTGGGAGGGTTTGATTTTTTGCCATCCTTAACACAGATGAATTAAGTGAAATATTTCTCAATCAAAAGCTGCCACACAAAGCTTGACTCTCAACCACAGCATAAGCTCACTCAAATGGGATCTCTGAGCTTGAGGCATGCCACAAAATACAACAAATACTACAGCGGACAGATCTTTCAAAGGTAGCTTGTAGCTATGCAATGTGAGAAGACTTTTCAGACTACTGGAAACTGCTAAATCATTAAGCTTTCTGCAATGAGAGCAACAAATCTATTCTATTCTCAGTAGACGTCCATTTGCTTAGGTTAGTTCCTACATAGAGGGTTGTGGGGAAAATGTTTTCTCATTTAGTTCTGGTGGGAGTAAAAACTCCTCCAAGCAATATCAATCAGTTACCCCTTGATTTTTCTGCATGAAGGCACAGTTTTTGCCTCAAACCCAGTGTCTCCTCTAAGATATGAATCCGAGAGGGTTATTCATGTAGAAACAATTTTATAGGCATGTTCAGTCTTCTCTTCTAAGGAATGATTCCCCTGATATGAGATGTTAAAGTCAGTGCTTCAGAACCCACAGAACTTACCAGTGCTTCAAGTTGAACAGAGCTGCTGTTCCACTGCTCCTGCACTTCCACCTCCTCTCCCACACTGAACTCCAACATCTCATTTCCCTGTGCTTATAAGAGCATTTTGCCTTTGAGCTGGTGGTAATCATCAACACACTTTAAGGTAATGGTGAGAGAACACTACCTTTTTTCCTTCATATCTAGTATCTGTTCAAGGACTTTAGGAGATGAAGACACAGAGAAGTGAGAAAAGAGAAACAAGAACAGTAGTGAGGACGAATTTCCAGCAGAGGTCATAAGAACTCCCACATCTTCTGTGATCTTTCATTAGAGAGAAAATATCTCTATAAGGTCTTTTCCTTCTTCAGAATTAGCGCTAGCTAATACTGCTCCTGAAATAAGAAGGCAGAGAGGACTGAAATAAAAATCCTTATCCTTACCAATAAGCACTTACACAGAAGCTCCAATGACTTCCCAGACTGCATACTCTCATAAGTCGTCAGAGCCATACAAGATTGCCAGGAATCTGCCTCCAGAAAAATCCCCTCACCTAGGCTCCAGACTTGCACCAAAGCCCTGAATCAGATCAAAAGACTTACATAGAATGTAAACAGCAATATATACTCATCCCACAAGCTCCATTACCCAATGACCTTTGCTAAACTTGGCCAGGCCATTCGTAAGTGATTATTGCTGAATGGATTCCTTCTGCTCCTGCCCTGAAGGCAGAAAAAACAAAAACACAGGTGTTTCTATTTCAACTAATGTCTGAACCAGAGAGTGTCTAGGTATTTTCCAGCTTCTACAACTGGAAACTCTGATATCCTACTCCAGGCAACAGTCTGTCCATAGTCAACTCGCGTAAGATATCTGGTTGCTTTTATATCTCAATAATTGAGTATGGAAAACTATCCATGAGAGTGTCTTTCCACAATGTTGCTAAGAGTAACTTATAATTACTGAATAGAAATAACAACTTTCTTTTCATTGTCTGACACTGTAATAATTGATTAGTTCTTAATATGAAGCTGCATCACACAATTGATTTTATTTTATAAAAATTTATGCCATTCTCTCTTCTTAAATGAGAATGTTTCCATTTCTTCAATTCACCCCACCTCACAGTGCAGCTTCAGTGAATTGATTGCAATAGTCCATTTTTAACAAGGTTGAAGTTATCCATCCTTGAATGCGGGGACCTGGTTAGCATCTGAAATTGCTTGGCCTTGAGGATCTATTTTCTGTCACCATTTTTTAGAATGAGCATAACCAGTTTTACTGTAGCACCTGGAGCTACTCAAGCGCAGGAAGTGTAATGTAACCCCAAAGGAAAAGACTTATTGCACATGCACAGAATAATTATGTAACAGAAAATATTTAATACTGTCTGGTATTCTTGGATAGAAATATAGGAATCCTACTGAAAACCCTAGGGGACATTAAGGCAGTACAGTCTCAGACAGAAAAGACACGTCTGCTTTGTGAAGGTAATAGATATTTAAAAATTTTTTTAGTTCTGTTAAGAGAAAAAGCCCTCATAATTGTCAGGTATCTGTGAAAGACAATAGATTTCTGACCATAAATAGAGTTCTCTATAGTCATCTGTTGAGGGGACTGTCCTAAACTCCCTCTTGGAGCAGGACTCTGAGACAACATATCTGGAAGCTTATTTTAGTATTAAAAATGATGAAAGTCCTGGGATTCCCGCGTTTACAAAGCAACTGGTTCCACCGGAAGTTCTGAGGTTGCGTACACAATGTGTTGCCCAGAAACCAGGACATGGGAAATTTTATATTTACTACCTCCATACTGTTTACGTGATGGAATGCTCTCCATCACTGACACCAGGCTAAGGAAATGAGGTGGCAGGAAAGTACCTAAGTGTAGGAACCATGCCCAAGTTTTATGACAGTTTTGGTAAAACTAATCATTCTTTGTCACATATGCTTGCAACTCAGCGTGTATGGTATTGAAATGTAAAAAATTCTTAGTAAACCTAACATTCCTAATTGACTTGCTGCAAAAGCCCCTAATAAATAGCTTTCCAAAGGCCAGACAAAACGCTTTTCAAGAATTCAATCATACATCTAAGAACCATTCTCACAAAATCACCTTTCCTTTCAGCTGGACCTTCCTAAAGCATGGATGTAAGAGGAAACGATGAATGCAGCCAAGAGGGAAGTGCCTGTTATTTAGTGTCCTGTTAATACAAGACCCAGGTAGCCACTCAACAAAGTTCCATAGTTATTCCTCAACAACTTTGAGAGCTTTCATCTGCTTTCATGAAGCTTCCCACCTGGTTGGTTACATTTATTGCCACTTCACTCCCAAATGAAAACATAACTCAGTTTTGGGTAGTAGTGCAGATAACCAGTAATCACTGGTCACTGTTCCTACCAGGGTTTACTTAGGTATATTAGAATTAATGTCTCTCTGGTAATTAGTATTAAATCATATTAATTCACATTCATATAAAATTCATTTAAAATCATCTACATAAAGGAAATAATTCTTCTCTCTCTTTTCCCCCGAGTTCTTAATTATGTGTCATATTTTCTGGTGAGCGGTCACTGGAGAGGAGATAAAGCATCCATTACAGCTTTTGGAACCAAGAATAATTATTCAATGAAACCGAGTGAGTAAGAGAGAGGGAAATGGTTTAATGGTCTGCTTGTTAAGGAATGAGAAAAGTTGATGGCCTGGGAGAAATGGTCCAAATTTGATCCTCAGAATTACAGGAAAACACTGTTGCAGGTGAAATCTCCGATAAATTACAGAGGTGAGTGGATCTCAGTCTCAATGACTATGTGTGTATGTGTTAAGTGCACAGTTAGTATGTCATATATACATTTTAAAATCAGTGTGGAAAGCTGTTTTTCAGTATGTATATATATTTCTTGATACATACTGGCCCAAGAGCAAGAGCACTACCCTTAATTTGATCTACTCTCTCCTTATGGCATATTATTGGGGAGGATTTTGAGTTTTCTCCTGTAAGCTTCAAGTTAGCTAGAGAGTGTTGAGAAAAGTCTTGTGGAATAGATGTCCTGTAGGCAAATCTTAACTAGGCGACTTTTACATAGTGTCATTATTTCATAATCCTGATCTAGAAACAAGGGCTATCCTCAATGCTTGGAAAGCCCCTAGAAAGTTACAGATGCTCTCCTAAAGAAACAAGAGGCCACTGAATGCAGTGAAAGCACAATCTAGCCATTTTTTTCTGATTCAGTATTTTTTTATGTTAAGCAATGGGAGAGAATGGAGAAATCAGAATTTTCTCTAAACCAAAAAGAGTCAAATGGTAAAATGTCTTGTAGCACCACCCTATGTATCTTGTCAGCAACTTGACTTTACTTTAAATGATGGCTAAAATACATTGTTTGCCGTGCCCCTTGGTTTGTTAAACCATAATCATGAAATTGAATTACAGGACAGGGATGATAATAATAGATGAAACTATTATGTGTCATAGAGAGGCAATTACGCTGTAGCTAATGATCTTTACTAATAGGATAAGATATACTGCCACATGTGCCTTGAAGACCATCATCAGATAAAACGGAGTCATCCATCAACTAAACCTTTAAGGTAGTGTTTAATTTGAGAGGTAAAAGAAATGAAATTGGGCTTTGGAGGACACTGCAAATTCCATCCATGTAATGAGATAGAATATTGATCTAATGAACTACCTGAAGTCTAGACTGTATCATTTACCTGGAGCCTGGAGCAACTGGATGCACACACATGCATTACCAAAAGGTTGGTGGAGTATAAATTAACTTTTCTTACTCAAAGGCAATACGGTGTTCTGTATAAATTTGAATACGATTATGTCCTGTCCACAGATTATAACATCACAAATTAATAGCAGGACTTCTACTGAATGCTGTATGGCTTAATCAAAGAACCTGGGTAACGGGATTTTTGGGTTCATTTTTCCCAGTGACTTAACAATATAGCATTGGTATAGTCACCAAGGTCTTACACTAACAAGTAGAGCAGTGCAACAGAAGAGAACATGTGGAGAAAACCAGTGTTTTTTAAATGGACTTTTGTCCATTTTCCGTGATACATATTTTGGAATTTTTACCTTCCGGTAGATCTCTTCCTCTCAGTTCTACAGTGAATTGCTTTGAGCCTGGTGAATGAGCCGCTGGTTGTACAATCACCCCAGGCAGTGGTTTCCAGGCTTCCCGGCTTTACAAGACTGCCATTGCCTCTATGGGTGAGAGATGGGTTGGGCAAATGGAGATTTATCTGTAAGCAGAGGCACAAGGACTGAAGGATAGCAGTGGAAAGCCCTGATATGCTTGGTACATGGGGGTTTTGAGGGACCTCTGGCCAGAAGTTTAGGGAAATTTTGAGACAATGACCAGCTGTAGTCCCAGCCCTGGCTCAGTGGGAACTGAGGTATAAGATTTGGGGTGGAGGAAAAAAACTGGGCTGGTTTTGCTGGTGCTTGTTGGTGGTTATTTAGGAGAGAATTTGGGTGTAGTGGCTTGTTACAGTGATGGGATGCTGAAGGAGGACAGACCGTGCATAGGGCTGGCCTTGTCTGTACAGTCTTCAAAAACCAGGGCTGGAAGTATAAATCTTTTACACGAGGCAAGAGGGAAAAAGGTATTTAGACAACAGTCAGGGCTTTTTTTTTGTTGTGTTTTTCTTCACTAGGTAATTTCCCTTTTATTAGCAGGATCCATCCTTCATTCTCCATCATGCTCAGTAGCAAATGTAATTCTTTGGACAGCTCTGTCCAATGGCAGCAGAGGTTACTCTTGGGCCACTCACACCAATGGAGCTGTCTGGTTATAGCTGATAGCAAATGGTCGAGTGGATTATTTTCATGATGAATATCCCTGTGCACCAAGAGAAGGAGGTATTTAATTTTGTATCCAAAAGAGAAATGCCTATGTGTAATTGTGTGTGTGGGTTTTTTTTTTTCCCCTAAAGTCTCTCATTAAACTGAATGGCATCTAAAACAATTGCAATTCATTTGCAGCAGCCTGAGGGAAGAAAATGCCAATAGACAGAAATGACATTTATAAATACTGACTGAACGAACAATGTGAAAACCAAATAAACCCCAAAATCCCTATACCATCCCCTTCCTTCTCAAAAGAACTCATTCACTCCCTTCAACTTTTAAAAGGATGACAGAAAAAACAAGTGGGAATGATCTACTCTTGAAATTTTAACTGACTGTATTCTTCAGTTTTCTGCGTGACAGGTGTTAACCTATATTTAGGACCTATAAATCTGAGTAAAAAGGGCTAATAATGAATATGTGTTGTGTTGTGTATGTGCCATCTCCCCCCTCCCCTCATTATTCCATGTGTTCCCTGTATTTTGAGTATTGATGAAAACTCGTGGTATTGATTGTGGAGGTTGGAAGAAGCATGGCTTCATTCTTAGAATAATGTTAAGTCTCATACAGGCTCTCTGCAAATTTCAGAGGATTTGCATGAGACTGAGCCAATTACCTAAGGTTCAGCCAGCAGAACGTCAGGAAAAGACAATCTGAGTTAATACAGACAAGTTCCGTTTGAGTCAGAGACTGCACAGAACTCAGAGAGGTGTGAACATAATTCTGTCTCTGATTAAACACAATGCAAAGTGCAAAAAGATTGAAGACAAATTACTGTATCAGTCAAGAAGCTGCAGATGTTCTTTGTGCGTTTTGGCCGTGTTTTCTGTTCATTGCAACAAACATGGTATTTATCTAAAGAAAATCCTTAACTTGTTATGGATTTCCTCTTTAACTATGCTACCTAGCATAAATGTTATCTTAAACCCATTATGTCTTACACTTGGATTTAATGTGGTAAAAACCACACTAGATAATTCTACCAATTACTTCTTATACCTTTTTTGTTGTATGTGTGTGAGAGAAAGAGCAACATGGGCAGATGGCTATTTTAAGTTTTTGTAAAATTCAGTCCATCCTGGTAGGAGAATCTGTGAAATTTCACTTTAAGCAGACTTTAAATCCTCTTGTCTTCTCTGTCAATCAGATGACATAATATGCATAAATGTTTAACCATATTAAATACAAATAGAAAACTCTTGACTGGAAAGCAGTTCATGGTTGGTAGCACGGGCAAAAATATGAGGACTAAACCGAAGGTGCTTCAGAAAGTAAGCAATCTGGATATAAAATTAGCTCTTCTGGAGGCAATATTCATAGATATTTTACAGAAGCTGGCTCTTCTACATAAAATAGAAAAAAAATGCAGCAGGGAATCTGCCCCACAGAGGAAGTTAGAAGCATGAAGTGTCAGATCTGCAATTCCCATGAGGCACCTTGGTAGCACATCCAAATCTCACTTCTCATAATAATAATTAAAAAAAAAAACCAAAACCAAAACCAACAAAAACTGGAGGAAACGCTTTCTGTTAAAAAAAAAAAAAAAGGCAAAACCATATAAGAAAACGTTTTCAGCCAGCCTGATTTTCACTGCCAACTATATAAGCACCACTCAGCTGCTTGTTTTATTTTAGGATGCAAGCAGCATTAATTAACCCATTGGGAAATGCCCACAACAGACATACTGATAGTATTTGCATGTTTTAGCAAAAAATCACCAAGGAACTTGGATGCCTTGCTTCATCTGTGTCCAACCAATAGAGATAGCACACACATTTTAAGGTTTCATTTAAGCTATTAGACCCTGTACTATGTATGTATCTTCCATGTAAAAACGGTGCTAACAGCAATGTCCTGACTCAGTTTAATGAAATTTTCATGACTTCCTCCTTTTTTTGGATACTGAATCATTTGCCTTGTAAAGACTGTCTCAAAGAGAATAACTTGGCACCAGACTTCAGACTCAGTTGGTCAGCTCTGAGTCATTGTCAGATCCCCCGGCAAGTGAATGTTTCATCTTGCGGACTTTTCTAAGCTTTGAAATCTTCATCAGGAGTACTTTTTTCACTGTCTACCATGAATCAAAATTCTACTGTTCATAGAGCTGATGTGTGACCAACTGATCGCTTCAAAAATGAGGATCAAGGTCTTAAAACTGTATTGTAAGTAAATTTAGGAGTTCAGAGAACCACTTAGGTATGATTCAATATATTCATGGCAGCCTAAGCTCTGAAGAAGGCAAAGAATTGCACTCTGTTCCAGGAAGTGCTTGAGCAATCCTCTCCAAAATCAGCCACACTGAATCAGTGTAATTTAGCCTGGAGTGACCATGGTATGGAACAGAGATATGAAGAAATTTTTATTCTTTTTTTTAGTAGAAGCAAAATCAATTTGCATTTTGAGACAATCTGGAATTACTTTTCTCCAAGCTATTATTCAATAAGATATTGCACTGCTTTGGGGCACCCAATACTTTTAGCCTTACCCTAAGGTATTTCTTTTTCTAGTCATATGATTTTAGAATGAAATTTGGCATAGTCTTAAAATATTACACTATGAAAAGTTCCTTCAAATCACAAAAAAAATTTTTACATCTTTTTGCCATCTTTCTGCCATCTTTCTGCATTTTTCCATGCAAACTTTTTGAAAGTGTAACCTCAGGAGTCTCAGAAAAATTGTGAAATAATCCTGTTTATTCCCTTCTTTTCTTCTACCTTTCCCCTTATGTCAGATTTTGTGGGCAGCCTGATACTGTTTTGAAACCTTGCGAGAGGTTCTACTATGGCAAGTTGGATAATACATGACAAGATCAATCCATGTAAAACAATTCTGCAAGTTGTTAGGCTGCAATTTGACGCATGAAGGACAGGAGTTCTTCTAAAGAATTTTTGCCCCATGGGGAAGATCTGTGAAAGCCTCACAATATGAATGAAGCATTCTGTTTGTTCCTCTGTGAAGGAGACATCTAATTAGTGTGCTGGCATGGAGAGTATCAGAGGTTACACTATCTCCTCAGGGAGCTCCTCTACGATTAAATACAAGCTCTCATTTAGGTTGCTTCAGTCAAGGGGTCAGGAAGGCAAAAGACACAAATTTATTCACCCACAGTGTTTGCATGTTAATTGTCAAGCCTCTTAGCTGTTCAAATGTGAGCTAAGAGTGCACCCAACCTACAGATAAGTGGACAAGAAACATTAAGTGTTTGAGCTGAATTCTTCCTTCTTTACACTTTTATAAGACCATTGTGGTATTATTGACCATGGGAAAGCTGCTGCAGAATTGTAGTGAAGTCCATGGAAGAGGAATACGGTCTCTCGCTGTGGCTAGCCATGAACAAACAAGCAATCAAAAGGGCAAAATTAGCTTTCGCTTATTTTTCCACTTGCTGAGAATGTCTTTGGGCATATAGGAGATAAAATATCATGAAAAGACACACGGAATAGATTTTCTCAACATGTAGTCAAATCCCCACTGTACTGCAAATATTTCTCAAACTTGACTTGGAGATTTACAGCTCTAGAGCTGACTTACAGAGTATGCATACCCACAGTAAGTTTAGTCACTAGACTCTATATGAGAAGCTGAAACTCATTCACTGACTGAAAATTTGCCGCAAAGCAGAAAATGACAGGGAATTCATCAAGCCTTTGTCTTAAGGACACAAATTGCTTAAAAGTGACTTTCCAGTGATTTTTGAAGCACTAAGAATGTTGCTTTTTCTTTTCCCTGCATAAAGAAGTACTTAAATGTGTTGATCTGAGTGGAAAAGGCAAAACCATTTCTCTTCCCACTTACTTTTACTTTAAAATATTAGGCATGTGAAAAATTATCCTCTTTCAGTTGCTTGGAATTTTATTTGGCCTGTGACGCTTCAGCTGAGTGTTTGATAGAATTAAATTTTTTAATGTAGCCCTGCCCTGGAGTTGTTGTATACCATTAGAGATACAGTCAAAAACCAGTTTAAACAAACCAACTAAAAACCAAGCCTCTAGCTGAGTGCCTCGTGACATTTGGACAAGTTTACAGTAACTGCAGAGTCTTCCAGAAGTGAGGCATGAATACTACCTCTGTTCAGCCTGCTGCCTTGTCAGTCGGTTCCCATGTGCTCTTCTCCATAGTGTGATGACTGCCAAATCCAATAGATTAGGATGAGGATTGCCAATGGTTTTCAGACGACAGTTGTTTTGTGATCATGGGTAGTTTTTAATGGGTTTTCTGGACCAAAGGAACAGGGGAAAAGAAGGGGCAAACTGGGTCCTGTGTGCTATAACTGTAAGCATCTATTCAGCAGAAATCTGAGTTCAGAAGGCCCATAGAAGATAGATGGCACACACCACAACACATGCAAGGCTACAAAATATTTCCTGGTGTTTTACTTTTGCTTCGAGACTGAAAGAAAAGCATTGCAAGGATTATAAGTAAACGGTGGTGAAGAATAAGAGAGATCACAAGTTTTGCTAGTTTCTACAGCCTCTCCTGAAGTAATGGATTAGCCGAGTGAAACTGCTAGAGATCCAACCAGACAAGTGTAATTTCACACTGCAAGAAGAAAGGACAGAAAAAGCCTTTGGGGTTTCTTACCAATACCAGTTTCCTGTAAATTTCCCCCTTAGAGTTTTGAAGGAATGTGAACATCAAGAACTCATGGCTCTGGATCAACTTCACCATGAAGAAAAGTTCTAAGGCTTTCACGCTCTCGGTGGTATAGTTTGTTTGGTTTTTTCCTTTTCCAGTTTTTCTCCTTTTTTAAAAAACTCCCAGCATTTGACTGGTTATTTAATTTTACAGGAATAAACAAAAGGATATAAAGATAAAAGGACAGAATAAGAGCATCTGCATTTTTTTGGTAACACTACAGGAATGTTTTGGTTAAGGTACTTCTCTAAGAGAAAAGGTAGGATCAGTTCTTGATTCTTCTCTTCTTCAGAACATCATCTGTGTGTCCATGGGATGTTTATTTTACATAGGGACTTCAAGGGGGACACCAGCATATAGTAAGTACTTAAAGTGTAAAGAGCTGATCTTAAATGGGGCATGGAAACTATTGCATTCACATAGCTTGACAAGAGATTCTGTCCATGTGGAAATCTCACAATACAAACAAATAAAATAAAATTAAATAAATCCCAGTTTATAGCCAAGGGAAAATTGCAATCTGCATATTTCAAAAGAACTAGTGATGGAAGGAAAATAACCCCACTGGAAGAACATCTTTCACACTCAGGGTGGAGTCATATTTTCTCTGAGCATGCCAATTATACATTACTTCGGCTTTTTCTTTTATGTAGCAGACCATTGCTATTAGAGAAGCACATTGAATAATAACAGCAAGGCCTAACATTGGTTTCCCATATTTCTCTTTTCCTGTGATTTGTCTCAGGTAGGCTGTTATCCCAAGACATTGTTCAGCTTTTACGGTAATGGCAACGTCCAACATACATCATGGGAATATGTTTCTACAGTTTCCCACTGCAAAGAAGGGTCTGCTATGGTGAAGTTGGCCATGCTCCATTTGAACAATCTCAGTGTGGGATCATCGCTGTTACTAAAATGTCAAGTGTTAAGTTGTTGTGGTTTAACCCGGCAGGCAGCCAAACACCATGCAGCTGCTTGCTCACTCAATCGGAAGGGTAAGAGTGAAAAAAAACCTCATGGGTTGAGATAAACACAGTTTAATAGAACAGAAAAGGAAAGGAAAATAATAATAATAATAATGATGATGACGATGATGATGATGACGATAGAATATACAAAATGAGTGATGCACAATGCAATTGCTCACCACCCGCCGAACAATGCCAAAAAAACCCCCAGCGATCTCTACTTCCTGGAACATGCCTACCATTCATATACTGAGCATGACATCACATGGTATAGAATACCCCATTGGCCAGCTGGGCCAGATGTCCCGGCTATGCTCCCTCCCATCCCCTTGTGCACTTGGCAGCGCATGGGAAGCTGAAAAGTCCTTGACTATAGGGTACTTAGCAACAGCTAAAAACATCAGTGTGTTACCAACATTCTTCTCATACTAAATCCAAAAGACAGCACTAGGAAAAAATTTAACTCTATCCCAGCCAAAACCAGGACATAACTGAAGTGAAAAATATTGTGGATTTTAAGACAAAAAATAAACAAATACAAAAAAAATCCAAAACAAAACTGAGCAACTAAATGTCTACTAGAAATCTTGAACAATTTTTTAGACATGCACAGATGTGTGAAATGAAAATTAAATTAGACAGCCAAGTGCAAAGGTTATGTTGAGAAAAAAGAGAGCTTAAGACTTAAAGAGCATATATATATAGACACAGTTGAAATCGAGTTGAGTGTCCCTCTAGGCTTTAGTGCAAATTGAATAGACATTGATGGATTTGTTTTCCTTTCAGATTAAATTGAACTTTTGATTTGAAAGCAGTTTACCTGCTCCTGCACTTGAAAGCTACATTTTTCCTTAACTAATTTTCTCTTGTTAAAGCACTTTAGTTTCATAGTGGTTTACAAATTGGCACTGTAATCCTCTGGAAGGAGCAGGGAAAATCATATAAATAATACTGAGCAGTACTTTTCTGGATTGCTTTATCCCCACAGTGGCCTGTTCTTCTTAAAAAAAGTCCATTTTGTGCCGTTATGCTTTTAAATACACTTGAACTGATTTCTAGAGTCAAATATTACAGCTTCCATGGAGTACAAGTCTTTCTTACCATTTTTAAGGTTCTGCTGCAGTACAAGTAATAAATAATTGTACTAATCTCCAAAGGGTTATGTATTCACTATCAGCCTAGACCCAATGGCTGTGCAGACTACAGAGTATGGCCTTTATGGTTTCAGCTCTTCTAGCCTCTGCAGAGGTCTCAGAACTGACCTCACATCAGCGCTGGCTGCACTGGTGCTTGGACACCTCTCCATACCAACTCTGGAGCAGCCCACTCAGCGCTATTCGGGGAAACATTTTGCTCTGCCCTGAACCTTATGTTAGACTCAAGATCATGCTACATATTGTGGGAATGGGCTATCACGTCCTGTCTTTGGGCTGAACATGTCTAACATGTCCCACCTACTCTGTGGCAGCATCACATGGTTAACACTGGACACACAGGAGTGAATTCTTCCTGCAATGACTTCAATGTTGCTTACCTAAAGGACAGAGGAGTTTCAAAAGCAGTGCGAGCTCAGGCTGGGTTGATGCTGCTTGCAATGCAGCATAGGTGTGTGGAGAGCTGTCTCTGCAGATGGATGGTCTTCTGGCTGCTCTGATACTGCCTCCTTAGGCTAGACGGTAGATAACCACTAGATAACAGTAGATAACCAACTAGATAACCAAGCGGAAACTTTGATACATACTGCATCCCAGGGAACAGCTGCTTTGAAAAGGGAAATCTTTATACTTGTTTTGTCATTATTATTTTGAGTAGAGTGACATCAAGGAATCCCAGCCAGGACTGAGATGCTGTTGAGACACATAGCAAGATATATTCCTTTCTAGAAAAATAAAAGAAGAGAAAAGAAGAGAAGAGAAGAAAAAATAAAATAAAATAGAATAAAATAAAATAAAATAGGAAAGAAGGAAAGGAAAGGAAAGGAAAGGAAAGGGAAAGAAAAAAGAAAAGAAAAGAAAAGAAAAGAAAAGAAAAGAAAAGAAAAGAAAAGAAAAGAAAAGAAAAGAGAAGAAAGGAAAAGAAAAGAAAAGAAAAGAAAAGAAAAGAGAAAAGAAAAGAAAAGAAAAGAAAAGAAAAGAAAAGAAAAGAGAAAAAAAGAAGACACGACTCTTTTCCGGTCTAAATACACAAGTAGAGAAAGAATTATTATATTCTACTGGCATGCAGGGAAACCAAGGCACAGAGACCTTGCTTGGCTTGACTGGAATCATACAGTGGGGCTGTGAGAGAGCTAAAGATCAGATTTCCCAAGCCCATTTCAGTGGTCAACCACAGATATTATCAAACTAAATATTATGGCTCTACAGGCTCAGGCCATTGTGTCACCAAATTCTATGGCAATATTCACATATAGGAAACTGAGGTTTAAATTCCACTCCAACAAAATAACAACTAAAGCTCTACTATCAGTCTTGTGACAAACTATGTTGAGAATATGGTTCTAACATACAGATGAGTCATTGTACGTGGACTGGTTGGACCAACCATTCAGGAACACTATGAATTGTACCTTAATCCTTCAGGAAGGGCACCAGATTGCTTTTGTTTTGCACAGTGCTTCTCTTTGGTACTTTGCATTTAGAGCATCTGTTCCATGGAAATATCAGTCAGTGGGTTTTCTGTTTCATGCACAGATTAATCTCATAACATCAAAGATTAATGACATATGCTTAATGAAAAGGGAAAAAAATTCTTTGTTTACCTCAGCATCCTGCCCCAATCCCTGCCATGTCTTTCTTTCCAGATCTTTTCATCATGATATAGAGGAGTGAAAGTGGAGAGAGAAAGCTGAGATAACCACTAATAACTTCTGAAGTATTAAAAATAATCTTGGGGGAGAGAGAGATGAGATGTGGGTGGGTGAGAATTGGTGCTGTTTTGCATCTGCCTGCTAAGAAGTATCACAAACAAACACAGGCAGAAGCTTTTCACTCCCCTTGTCATGTTACTGGGTGCCTTAGCAGGTTACAGATTGTGCCTGTAAGATTCTGGCTTCAGCTAGAAATCTCGCTCTGCTTATTTCACATTCAAATACAGAGAAATAATGAACACAGAAGCATAATCTGTTTTTTAAAATATGGTTTACAAAGGAAATTATTTCCTACAGCACCATATGCCCAGGATGCAGATATTCAGCCAAGGTGAAGTAGGTACCTATACTGTCTGCACTTGAGCTCTGATGGTTAATACAAACCAAGCAACTTGCACTGTGCATTTTATTCTCTCACAGAAAAGATGTCTCCTTGTACAGCTGTAGAGGCAACTAGTGCTCGAGAGGTACATGAAAGGATGATTGGATTATCATGGTTCTTTCAGTCTGGGAGTTGCTGCAGAAACTTCTCTCTCTAGTGGCAGGGTTTAGGCAGATATTTGTCCCCAAATCCAGCCTTGCTACTCAAGCCATCAAATCACTTTCAGCTGGTAGCAACTTTTTGTTTTTAACTAAAGGTCAGAAGGTGGCTATGAGACTCTAAGTTAGACTTTATGGGTAATTCAGCATCTACACTGGAGTGTAGAAATTAACATAGACAAAGTCCCACCATGCAGAGTTGTGGAGCCTTACTGGTATTTTCCTGCATTTGCAGTCAAAGGTTATAGCTGGGTCAGTATCCTTATTAGACACAAAAACCTTACAGAAGTAGTTTAGTTTTACATCTAAAGCATTAGACTGAAAGATATGTCTCAATTCTTGGTTTTCTGTGACATACCCAGAAAGCCTTGTTTTCCTCTGTTCAAAAGAAACATGAGGTGAGGAACAGTGGTGGGCTTAAAGTCTCTTTCTGATGGCTTAACCTTAAATTATACCTTACCCCTTGAATAGTCCAGCTAACGAAAAATATTCAGGGAAATACCTCTTGTAGAATACCAGCAGTATGTAGTTTACCCCAGTCTCAGAACTACGGGACTCCACCCTGGGCTCCTCACTTTTGGGGTGCAAACAAATATTCAGAAAGACAGCTGTTCCCTGCCTAAAAAGAACAGGTGGGAAAATTCAGATCCGAATTTTCTGGAAGAAAATTCAGTACATCTTCTTCTGACCTCTATAGGAACTAAAGGGTGGAGAATGAAAATTTACCTTCAGTTTTCAGTATCTGTTTTAGTTTGATTTGAATTTTGTTTGAGACATGATTTAAGGTTTCAATAGCCTCAGAGTCTTTCTTCTTTCTTCCCAGTCAGCTAACTCACCCCTAGTTGTTTCCCTGTTCTAATATGAAAGAAATTAATTTAGTGGAAGAATCAGTGAAACACAGCCAGGCTGTGTTTCCCATGACAACCCCCTGAGCTGTATTTGCAGCACTCTTAAGTTACACTGTAAGTTTTTCCACAGTGCCCCTTCTCCTTTCCTTGTGGCTTCTCCTTCCAACAGCTCTGGGGAAGGATGCACAAACAGTGAGGATAACAGCACCAACAGTGGCTCAGATTCACCCCTGAGGGGACTGAAATGCTGCACACATCATCAGAGTTGTATCAGGAATGAATGTGGCCACTTATGTGAGCAAGGGAATTGGGAAGTGTTGACGGCACATGCATACACTTTAATGTGCCTGTGTGATCCAAATTCAGGAGGAGTGTGCAGAGTGAAGTAAACTTTCTAAATTTCTGTTTGAGAGGCTGTCATCTAGGATCATGATGTTGTATAATATGATGCATCATATCTCATAATATAAAAGAGGAAGATAAGCCTTTTTATTTAAAACCTGTGACAATGCCCAGTGTCGTTGTTGACTGAATTCCAATTACCTGGGAAATGTTGAGCACATCACATTTCAACATGTCATCTCTCCTAAGTGGAACCAATTGCATTAAAACAGTCATGAAACTTCAGGCCCCCACACTTCAGTAAAAATGTAATCATAAAAATTTAAAATGCATATATTCATTTTCCCCCTTCTTCAACAATGTCAGGCAAATATGCCTCATCGGGATTCACCACAGGCACAATTATCAATGCTCTGTCTGCAGAATTGTTAATGGAAAAATTACATACACAGACTCTCGATAAACTCTGCATCTGATTTCACTGTTTGTGAAGCACAGAGATATTAATTATTACTGCTGTCACTCTTCTGGTTACTGCAAAGACATGGTGAGTTTCCCATTAAGTGTGTCTCAGTCTTTCTTAAGCACACTGTAGCTTGATCTAAGAGGAAGACACTAAAATAGCTGTGGTGTGGTTGCGTCAAATGCTGATTAACCAGAGAACCCACAGCAGATTTTAGTGCTGCATTGTTTGCTTTTATTTGGGATTGAAAGTGCTCCAGAATGCCTCAGTTTATACCTCTCTGGACTGTATTGTTCTCTAACATTTTGATAGTTCATGTTAGTTGTATATAAATAGGAACCTGAGATAGGCCAGCAAAAGCTAATACCTTGATTAAAAAAAAAAAAAAAAAAGTTTTTCCTTAACATTTTGTTTTGCCTAAGCAAAGTAGCCTATACAAAGCACATATCCTGCTTCAACTAAAGACAATTGCAGAACATTAATTAGAGAGTGTCATTTCACTAAAATGCCTGAGGTCATGCTTCAGGTAATGAGGATGTGTTAAGCAATTAGCAGCAAACTCTAGGCATTCCATTATTTGAACTCATATATTGAACTGTATTTGACTCCAACTATTTCAGGCTCTGGAAGGTTTGGATGAATTTTATTTCCCATTGCTCTTGGAGTAAGATCTATTTTATTCCTCTCAGAGATTTTGGACTTAAGCTTTTCAGGCTTTTTATTTTTCTTTTTTAGATTCAGAATGTCTTTGGCTGCATTTCTCTAAGTTTGCATGAATTAAAACTGTTAGGACCAGAGTGTGATCCTCCTCTCTTCTAGTTCAGCTGACCCCAATTTCAGGCTGTGCGAGATCCTCAGTGTAGGAGGTCACCTGCTATTAAATAGTAGAAACTACTCCACTTTTATAATTGGCTCTTCCAGCTGTATACAGGTATATAAGGCCACTCCGGTGAACAGGCAGTCTCTAATCTTCTCTGAACATGGCATTCAGATAGACTGGTCATGGATCAGGTGTTAGGCCAGGCTAGTGTACACAGAGGCATTGCTAAAGCCTTCCTCTGCAAATCTGTTGTAACAGTTTTGCTCATCCTCCACCTTCTTGTATTTTTATCAGCAGAAGCAAACCCTGATATACTGATGACATATGCTTTTATTTTACAGTTGCTAGCTTAAATTTATAAGTCAGTATCTTAATTCACATCACATTTTAACTTTTACGCAGGAAACTTTAGAGTAGTGTGTGAATGTTCTGAATATGTGTAACTCAACCTGTATGACATCATGTCTTGCTGTTGTGTATTGCTTTCCTATGTATATTTTGCTTTCCTATATATATATTGCTTTCCTAAATAACTCAGGGGGGATACGTTATTTCATCACTGAGGGTTTTTTCCTGCTTTTTTTTTTCTTAAAATAAAAAATATGTAAGTTTTAAATAAATATTTCTGTCAATTGCTCCTTTTTCAACTATTTCACTTATTTCTTTCTCACTTGAACAACAAACAATAAAGCTAATATTATACTGATATACGCATAAATATACTGTATTACCGGAAAAGAGTTACAGAGGGTCTACCAAAATATCTTGAGATGGAAACTGAACGAAGTGAGCACTGGAGATAAACAAAATAATGCAAAACTTCTGAACTGCTTTGGTCATGTTTGCAGGAAGAATGCTGAAAGTTGTTTGGAAGCTGACTGCAATTTGTGAGAGTACTGGATTATGATTCACATCAGGTAATTGGTGGTAAGTGAAATTTTAGTGAGAGCTTTTAAATGTGGCACTTCAGTGCAGGACAGTTGCATTGGAAGAGTCAGAGGGGTAAAGTGATACTTGGAAGTGTCTTCCTCAATTTTGTTTTTTTTGGGGTGTGTGTGTGTAAAATGCTCCTAAGTCTTTCTGAAAACCCTCTAAAAGCTGATGTAGAAAAACCAGTAATAAAGAGCAAATGAAGATGGTCTATTCACCTGAGATTGTTCTTCCTTTAACTTCAATTTTCTCTGAGCAACAAAATTAGAAGATTTTCTTTCATCAAACATTTTCTGTGATGGCAGTGGTTTGGAGCAAATGTGTGATAAAAATATCTGCAACATTAAGATAGCTGGGAACTTTGAATCAGTCCCTTGGCTGACAGTGGGCAGCCCTGTGTATTACAAACGAGGGTATCAGAAATCTTATGCTTGGCGGATGTGGAATAGTTCTCAGCCGTCCTAATCAGTATTGCCTTGGAATTGATTTAACCCTGAAACATGAGGTGAGGCTTTTTTCTTTTTTTTTTCCTCATTAGCTCTTGATAATTTTTATCAGAGTAAATGCCCATTTCTTCCTTGGAGCTATACTTGGTACCAGTGAAAACCTGGTAGCAATGAGTTTCACTGTTTAACTATTCAGTGAGTAAGGGTGCAGAACTTTTCTTCTAACACAACCAACTATCTTCCTTTAACAAAATATTTTTCTCTTTTGCAATTGCTCTCTTTGAATTTAAATGATTCATCCTTTTGTCTTATACTTAAAGACAGAAGTTCCCAGTACTTCATCTATAAATGCATATGCTTTTTTCTGTAGCCTGCCTTATTATCCTTAAGATAAACAAGCTCAGTGTTCTCCATTCTTTGTAGGTGAGTTTTCATGATAATTCTATCCCACTTTCTCTGGACCTCCTTTAACTCCATAGTGTTTCTTTTGATCCGGGACGCTACACATAGTAGTACTTTTGACTTATACCATTGCATTATATTTTTCATATTATATTTAATCCAGTGAAGCACAGAGAAGGTAGATCTTCACTAGGATGCCACTGCTGGACCATCCACAACACTGCAGATTGACTGTTAGCAATAGCAATGATTAATGAAAAACTGTTTTAAAGCCCCAACAAAAAAACCCAACAACACGCTGAAAAAATGTCTTTTTTATGAAACTAAAAGTACTGTAAAACACAGTATCGTGAGGATATGATGTTAAAAAAAACCCTACAAGGGACAGATTTTCTATTACAATACCACTCAGTGTAGATCAAGGTCCCATTTGTTTGCTGACATAGGTGTTTCTGTATATGTACTTATATCCTGACCTAATAGGCTACTGTTTAAGCAGTTGGGACAAATGTAGTAGTTGTGATGCTCAACAACTGTACTAGTTCCACTACTTTTACACGTGGAGGGAAGGATTTACATGCAAAGACCCATATCTTGCAATCACTTACGTGTTAATTAAAAACACATGAGTAATCAGATTGATTACAATAGGACTGTTTACATACTTAAGAATAATTAAGGTTAAATGGATGTGGTTATGGGTTGGGACTTTTCTGCATAATCAGAAAAGTATTAGGTGTAGGAGAAAAACATGTGAATTGCATTATTTATTGCTTAAGTTACTGTCTTTGCAGAGTATGGATGCGTAATTATGTCTACAATGGCCACTGTGAGAAAAGACATAGGATGAGTAAGAAGAAACCAGGAGAAATGCAACTAGCATAGTGATGTAAAGCTACTGCATTGTACTGCAATGCATATTTGTAGAGGTGCCTCTGCAGGTGGTCATTAAGGAAAGTCAAACATGCCACTAGATGTTATTCTTTCAAATAACTATTGGCAGGGTTGCAAGATTCTTTGGGAAACCCAGAGAGGTCTTCAATCAGATCCCAACTTGAGAACTGAGCAAAAGACATTAGTTAATAAGATCTACATATGTGCCCTAAGCAACAGATTGATGTGAGGTTTTTGCTGCAGAATGAGATTATGTTCTTAAAAACACTCCTTATGCTACCTTGAAAATATGGTGCTTGTGGATAGGAAATCTGCTTGCAGTTTATTTGCTGTTTGGAAGAAGTGACAAAGCAGAACAGATGCTTTTACTTTTGCTGCTTGTGTGGAATAATTCCAGATAATTTGGAAAGCAGTGATGGAATTTGAAGAGATTTCAGAGAAATCTTACAAAAGTTTATCTTCCCTGATGCACAAGACTTAGACAGACAGACGTTTCCAGGTGAATTAAATAAAGCAAGGAAGTATTCACAGGTTCCAGAGAAGAAAGAGGTGAATGATTTGAATCTCAAAGAGGTATTGGCAATTAGGAGGGAAGAGGTAAGGCCTGTGTTTTGAAGATGACACCACCTCTAGAGATTTGTAGATGTGGTGCTTATATGCAGGAGTAAGAAGGCCTGAACAAGTTTTCTGTTTACTGTGGGTGTGGTGAGAGGTTAGGAAATGCGTGTGCCCCCACGCACATAAATAATAAATAATAAAATTTCCCACGAACATGGATGTGGTCATCTTTTGACACAATTATCTGTGTGAGATGGTGGAGGGGGTTTATTTTAACCACGTAAGTCCCCTTAGGTCAACTTCTTGTCTCTACACACGGCTGGTACTTGGCTTACAAAGAATTCTTTACCGAGCAGAGCATTGGCTGTGACATTTGCTAGGCAAGCTCAAAAATCTAATGCCATACATTATTAATAATGATAAGTGTTCTTCAAAGAGAAGACATCAGAAGTGGAATCATGTTCAGGCATTATATGCCAAGTGATCTTGTTCCATCATTCCATGGCAAATACAATTATGCGTTATCGATATTAAAGATGCCCATGTCATGGATAACGCGAATACATATTGCAAAGTGGTAATGAAATTTGGAGTATCTGATTAGTCATGGGAAAACTACTGAAAAAAAGAGAGAGTATTTTATCTACATTTCTAACATCTTTTTTTTACACTGAATGACCAATTATATTTCTATTATATGCCATTTATTTTGCATATTTTAATTTCTAATTACTGAAAAATTGGTGATTAAGATGACATTGATCCATTAATGCATGCTGAATGTTTAATTCATGGCTACCTTAAAATGCTTGCTGTTACACACGATTCTGATAGGTTTTGGCTAGAACTCCAAAGGAGTGACATATTTCTAGCCTCTGAGTCCAGTATATCTACCAGCAAACTGAAGCATCATTAAGATCTTAAGCTGAAATTCAGCCCAGAAGGGAGCCGACCTAATGCTACGAATGCTCAACTTAAGTCTGTAAATGATTGCTGGCTCCTTTCATGGAAAGTGTGTTTCAGTTCTAATGTATTTTATGCCCCTAAACAGCTAATCAACAAATGATAGGCACTATTTTCATCTGTTTGACGTAAGCTTGTGCTTCTAGATGAAAAGTCCTACCCAAATGGAGGAAAGGCAGAGGATCACCAAGAAACACGCATGCTTCTGCACTTCAGGAACCAGAAATGTGTGCAGTCAAAAAAGTAAGTCAGTGTTTGTCAAATCTTTTTGGACTGCCCCACTGCTGAATAGTTTGTGGCTGTCATGTTGTTTTTATCAGAAAACCTCTATTAGAAAATATGGTTCACTTTGTAATATGACCCTAATTTTTGCCTCATGGCTTGCACTTTTGCCAAGACACAGCTGAATCTGTACTTTGGGATGGATGAACAACCTGGTGGCTCACAAGTCCTGTCTCCAGTTGCATGCACTGGATACATAACCTATAAAAGGTAGCCTGGGTACCTATGCAAGGAAGACTTTTACCGGTGGAGGAACTGATCCTTACCTCTGTCTATGAACTCTTAGAAAGGGGCAAATGCACCTGGGGCCCTGACAGTCCTGCACTGCAGAGGGCACAGGGAACGTGATTCCTATTTACCCCAGCACCAGAAAACTTGTTTTTAAGGCATGTGGCACTATTTGCCTGGAGCAAGCTGCGAAAAACACCTTTACAGGCCTCAAGAGCATATTGTGCTCACAAAGACAGATATGGGAGCCATGAAGGCCCTATAAGTACCAGGCTTTGTAGAAATGTAAATGCAAAAATCACATGGCAAACACCTATGGCTATGAGCCCTTTTCATATGAGCGGTGGTGTTGACAACCACCATTTGTGAAAATCCTAGTTATATTTTCTCTGACCCCCTCTCATCCCAACCTCACTGGAGGAGGAGGAGGTGTGCCGTGTTCAGCGCTGATAAACAGCGATTGTTTTCTACCCAGAGACAGGAACATCGCCAGGGAGGGGAGAGCGATCCCTGTATCTTGTTTCTATATAGTGATACTAGAGGCTTAATTAATTAGCATTCATGCTGAATAGCTAGCTGAGATTCTCTCATGAAAAGGCATGCAGAGTATTGCCTTTTCGGAGAGGCCTGTGGCTGAATGTTTTCAGAAGTCATCACGCTCAACTGCTGTTAATGGTGAAAACAAATTTTGGGTGGTCGTGAGGTGGCGTTGGAGGAGAAAAAAAGAGATGTTGCATGTGAGTGGAAAGTATTTTGTGGTGCCCGGGTTCTACAGAATCGGATTTTTTTTTTTTTAAGTTGAGACCCTGCTGTACATATGTTAAGCTTTGTTCTCAATTGTAACCGATGTCCTTTCCAAGTTACTACCAGGGTGGGCGCCCGGAGATCAGGGAGTCCATTTCCCTAGGATAAAATGAGTTTGGGAAACCTTTGTTTTCACACTGTTTTGCTGTTCTTATGCACATTATCTAATGGCTGCAGCAGTCACTCAGGCTCAGTGCCAAGGTCAGAGTGGCATAAGCCATCAGGATGGGAGAGACACTGCTTCGTTTAGCAGAAATGCCAGTGCAAATGAGACAGCTTTCTGGAAACCCTCCGCTCCCCACTTGGAGCAGACAGCATGCACCGCTTCTCTGAGAGGCATGCAGCTTCTCTCTCCCATGAGTTAACTGGGAAGAAATTAAACTACTAGTCAGGAAGAATATAAGGAGTGAGAACCCTTTTGGAGATCTGAAGCCATGAGTGCAGCTCATTCTAACGCATGGCTATCGCAGCCAGCGCACTGCAATCAGCCATTTGTATGCATCTGAAAAGCGCAGGTACAGTATAGCCAATGGAAAGCCACACGGAGCTCATAAAACAAAACCTAGAATTTAATTATTAATTAAAGGCAGCAAAAATGTGTTCTGCTTTCATATGACAATGCCAGTACATAAACTCTTGAGCTAACAGACACTTTAAAAAATGAATGGTGATTACTGTTATAGCAGCTGTTTCATCAGCCACTTTAGAACCGGCAATATGTTAGTCAGCCATATGTTAGCAGGCAACATAAGGACAGTTCAGAGTTGAGACTTTCCATACTGCAAGCTCCACTCAGATAATTAACATCTATAGAAATGTCCTGTTGAAAATCTCAACAGAGAAGCTGAGGACAGGGAACTGGAAGAGGAAATCACTATACTGGAGGGTGAGGAGCTGGGGACCATGTATTTGAATTCCATAGGGGATTGCAGGTAAGAATAATTAAAAATGGCTTCAGAGAGAAACCAAACAAGCTGGCAAAAACCTCAATCCCTCTGCCCATTAAAAAAAAAACCAGTTACTAGTGGATAAAGCAATCCCATAGACACAAAGTTGTGTTAATTCCATAGTCTTTGTGCTGCCCAGTGTTATTTGTCACCGAAGTCTTGTTTGAGGGACACTGCTACATGAATGCTCAGATTAATGGAAACTGACTTAAAAAACTCAGCCTGCAATGAAGCCTGTTGGAAACTGTCATTATGACTTCCCTTCCCCCATCCCCCTTTTTTTATCTCATTCAATAGCTTAGTAAAAAAAAACCAAAACAACACAACTACCCAAACCCACAAACCATCCCCCTAGACCTCTAATGACTTTTAAAGCATTGCCAGTACATCAGAGAGCAGGACTGACCAGAAAATTTACATTGATTTCTAGCTAATGTTGCTGACTAAAGCAGCTTAGATAGGGATCTTAGTCTGCATTCATTGAGTTTTGCCTAGTACCACATGATGAGAAGGGAGATTAAAAAACCCAGACGACTCGTGAGACTTTACTGTGAAATGTGTTCTGTGCTTCTGTGCTTTAATGTGTGTAACTGCTGTGTGAGTATCTATGGTATTTGATTATGGCAGTTATTTTATGAATTTCAAGGTAGAAAGAGGGTGTCCACAGAAAATGAGGAAACAAAAAACCCAACCCTGTAACATTTTTGTGCTTCATTCACTTTTTCTTTCTACTATAGTGTCTTAGAACGAAAGGGGTAAATATGTTACCTCTGTAGTTGATTTGTTCAACAACCAAACAGGTGAGCAACCTCTAACTTCATAGTCTTACAGGTTTCCTAGAAGGCCCAGGTGAGTTCAGCGCTGCACTCTGGTGTCTTCCAAAGCACTGTCAGCAAAACCTGAGGGGACCAGAGACAACAAGGGCTTTGATGCGGAAGCAGTGCCATGGGAAATGGCACTGAGCAGAGAGACGCCCGCTGGGCTGTAGCCAGAAATAGAGCCCAGCGAGGCCCACCTTGAGCATTGTTTAAAACCCTGTTCTTCCTTCCTGCTCCACCTGTTGCTGTACACAACTGCTGAGAGGCATCAAATGCTCATTCTGCCGACTTCAGTTGTTGATCAGGGAATGTTGCCAATGCCTCTGCTACAGATCTGTCCTGAACTGTACACTGGCTTTTAAAATTCATTGCATGTCCTCTGTTTTTTTATATCGCAACTAAAATTCCT
>NW_009187476.1:52835-56824 GCF_000690835.1 Fulmarus glacialis
GATGCCAAGCTCGGTGATCTAATAAAGGCAGGCTTTGCGTTATGTACTTATAATGCTGAATTAGTCATAGTGGCAGTTTTGAGGGCACATTTATTTCTAGAATCTCTTACTTAATTTATGATTCTATCTTGCCTTTCACAGCTCACATTTTTCTTAGTAACGCTTCCAATTCCACAGGTTTACCCATCCAAGGAATTTCCCTGACAACAAAAATATGAACCTGTGTTCTCTCATAAGGATGTGTACTGATATTAATTCACCCTTGCTTTTAGAGTACCAGTTCCTCTGGATGGTATACGGTGGGTGGTTCTCAAATCCTTCTCTTCTCTCCTCTGGCACAGATGAACAGTGCCAGAATTGATTCAGTGCAGAATTTATCTTAGAGCACTTTTTGTCCTCTTGATCATTATTGCACAGGCACTCTTTCACCAGCTGCAGTGACTGTTCATAGACTGACTAACAAGGCAAAGAATGGACCTCATTTCCACTGTTGAGCAGGGAGCCAGCAGACCTGCTTTCTAATCTTTGCCTTTGAGCTGCTATATGATGACTACTTCAGCTGTCCTCCCTATTAGGGTGCATTACATTCTTCACATGAAAAGCGGTGCTGGAAACTACCTGGAATATTCAAAAGCAGATTATACAGTACTTTTCAAGTTCCTCTGATGTGGAGAAAGATTCTGTTCTAGAGCGGGGATTTCACCAAGTCTTTCTGTCGCTGGCATTTGGGTTGTGTGGGTGACTATGCCTCTAGATGTGCTTCTGGACCCAGGGCTAGCATGCCATTTCCTGGCAACAGAAACACACCTCTGTTTCCAAGGCTAAGCTCTAAGTTTTCCTGCAATTTCTGTTGAAGTCTCTGGTACTCTACCCTTCCAGTCATTACTCCTCATATTGCCAGCTCTTCCATGGTGTACTGTGAGGTTTCAAGTACTAAAGTTAAATGTACATGTTTTCTTGGTTATCCTACTCTATACACACTCCAAACATGAATTTAGATTACTTTGCCTAATGGAAGAATCCTACATAATTATAGAGAAGAAAAAAAAAAAAAAAAGACAAAATTTGACTTTAGAGAAAAAGAAAGCTTAGTTCCTTTAAATACTTCCACTGTAATAAAATTCCAGCACCACAAGAAGGGGGACAATCTCAAGATTTTCCAATGCTTTCCTTTTGGTATGCCTGTGTGCTCTAAAATGAAACATTACTATTATTAAAAATGCATTTTAGCAATAGTATTTCCAATCCAATGTGTGTGAATCTGAGCCACCATCCAAATCTTATCTATATAGCTGTTTTTTAGCATGATGTGAATAGTCCCCCCTGGAAATTCCTTATAGCTGAATGCATGCATAAGTGCTTTGATTGGAGTAGTGAGGGACGGATGCATATTCCTCTCTCAGTGGATAACCAGAGGGAGATTTTTACTTAGGCAAATAATTAAGAAGAAATGCTACAGCGAAGAGGACAAAATGGCTTCCCAGGACTCAGAAGCACTCCATTCAAACTGTCATTTTAAATTTGCTAACTTGCACAGAGGATGGCTGGTTGCTGTCAGTCAGAGGGGTAACATGCGTTAACAAGCTTAACAGTTAGTGTTTGAACACTGCCTTGTGTGCTGACAGCACTTCACTTGAAGTGCACTTTATTTGTTCACCTAGGCAGAAGAAATCTCTAGGAACTTCTGGACCCCGTTTTGCTCTATTCAAAATCAATTGGAGTTTTGTCATTGACTTTAACAGGCAGCGCATCAGCCCTTTAATGCTGCATAAGTGGCAGACAAAGAAGAAATTGAGACTAAATGGACTAAAGGTGTATTGTCTTTGTTTATTTTTCTTTGCCAATGAATAGGTGCTGATGAATTTAACTCAGTCTCATTATGCAAATGGGAACTCTTAAAATAATGTTACATTACAGCATTTTTGTGTGTGCTAAAACCACAATCTTATTACTCTGAAAAAAAGGTAAATCTATTTGCAAAGCTCATTGTAGTTTCAAGCTGCAATTTAATATCCCAGTTTGTTCTACCAGCCCTTAGGACCATGACTTTCCAAGTGGAACTGAGGTAGAATTTAGACATCTAAATTTAAAATTGCTATCCTGAAAAGTCTTGCTTAGATAATGAAAACATTTTTTCCATGAGAAACTGCAAAAGACTATACACAGCCCAAGACCTATCTCACAGACACACTTGGCTGGCCACCCACGCCATCCAAGTGTGTCTCTGGTGCTGCCCATACCACTCATGCACATCCCTTTGGTGTGGTAGGTATTCTCAGGCCATGCTCACACACTTTGGGGGCTGGGCTCCATCACAAAAACCAGGGGTGACAGGTAGTTTCCTTCAGCCTTTGGCTGTTTAAGGTGCAGGAATTGTCTGATCTTTCTGCTGAAATTATTTCCCTGGGGATAAATGAACATGCTGAGCCAGGAAATGTGCTTCCCAAAGCATTTAATTGTTGGTCTTTCTTTCCTCCTTGATACCCAAACTGATAATTAAATGTTTATATTAATTGGTATTAAGTTAAATTAAGTAAAATCCCCCCAGTTGAGATAGCTTTGCCTGTGACAACAGGATGACTACTTACAGAAACGAGTGAACTGGTAATTTCCCTTCTTACTGGGGAGTCCTAATTTTTCACCATATGAAGACATTGTCACAGTATTAGCTAATAAGTATAGATGCATAAAAGTGTCGTACACTACTTGAGGGCCAGATGCCTCAAAGGTAGGCACTGCAGAAAATACTGTTAAATGGCCACGTCTTGATCTTAATATGTCTAAACTTTTGTTCCTCAGCTGTCCTTATTGCACATGTGGTAATTTGCTTTTGGGTCAGCTAGATTATTTTAAAACACAATCAATTATACCACGGGGACTAAGAAAACTGGGCCTCCCTTCTCTTCTCTGACTTAGCAAAGTGATTTGTCATGAAGCTAACATTAATGGAGAGGCCGCTCTGTCTCATTGGGGAGGAGAAGCTCTATATTTTCTTTTTACTTCTTAGAAAAGCAGTAAGGAAAGCTTATTTTGCATTCCTCTGGAAGAAATGCCAATAATTGTTGTTCTGCTAAGCTTTATGTTCTTAGATAGTACATGCTACACTGGCATTCCCACAAGGAAAAAAAAGCATTACATTTACAGTGGAAAGTAAAATGGAGAGGGTAAGCAAATATTTGCATGTGTATCCAGCTGCCCCAAAGCTTAACAGGATTATCCGTAACAATGATAACTATGGAGCTCCCTCTCATTTAAAAAATAAGAATAAAAAATAAATTCTTCACTTTATTGCAACTATTTCTTGCACAGGAACTGAAGTACCAGAGTGATGAAATTCAGCTTTTTGCCATTTCAGCGGGACAATAATTTCTAGTCCAGCAAATGTGACTTTCACAACAAAAAAAGAGAGTCTGTCATCTGGGAGATAAGGGAGCCCTGTTAGCTAGGAGATAAACTGACAGAAATTATCCAGCTGCAACAGGTCCCTGGAAACATGCTTCGAAAAGCATCTTAGCCTGATGTCCCTGGACATATGCACCGCGTCTGGCTCAAGTCTTAAAAGAATGTGAGGAGGAATATGCTGCATCTGAAAAAGTAACCATCGTATGGAGTACACTGCGAGAGGGTTGCTGGGATGTGCTGGCCATGAATCATAGAATCATAGAATCATTAAGGTTGGAAAAGACCTCTAAGATCATCGAGTCCAACCGTTAACCCAACACCACCATGCCCACTAAACCATGTCCCTAAGCGCCTCATCTACACGTCTTTTAAATACTTCCAGGGATGGTGACTCAACCACTTCCCTGGGCAGCCTGTTCCAAGGCCTGACCACTCTTTCAGGAAAGAAGTTTTTCCTAATGTCCTATCTAAACTTCCCCTGGCGCAACTTGAGGCCATTTCCTCCCGTCCCATCCCATCGCTCTTGGCAGAAGAGACCAACACCCACCTTGCTAAAATCTCCTTTCAGGTAGGTCTCCCCTCAGCCT
>NW_009187477.1:0-11197 GCF_000690835.1 Fulmarus glacialis
GGGGGATTTCTGACTGAGCTCCCCCCCTCCCCAAATTTGGGCCATGTGAGACCTTAACCCCCCCTGCCTTCTCCCAAGGACCTGGAGATGAGGTTTCCCTGGAGTCGCTTCCACTGGGAGCACTGGGAGCACTGGGAGCACTGGGTCCTGCAGCTAAATTTTCCCACATCTTATCGCAAAAGCCATGGGGATGGATTTTTCCAGATCAGCCCTGGCCACAATTTGGTTTCTCCCGATTTTCCATCCCCTTCCCCGATAAAAAATGCCGTCAAAACCGGATTTTGTGAGAAGCACTGGATTTCTGCTCGTTTCCTAAGGAATATTGGATGGGAGAGGGAATCACTTGAAATAGCCCCGGAATTCTTTCAGGAAGGCTTAAAATTGGCTCCGAAGAGTTACAGTGGGACGTACGAGCCAGTGGCAATAAATGATGCGCAAGGGATGGCTGTAGGGACAGGGATGTGATGGGAAAGGTGGAAAAACGAGCTTAAATTTAAAGCTAGGAACCCAAACCACCCCAATTTTCCCTCTTGGCTTTCCCGGGGCGAGCGACCGCTTGCAAAACCCCCTTTCTAAATCCCTCCTTCCAGCTTATCCCGAAAAAAAACCCATCTGGAAAACACTTGCTCCGACTTTTCCACCTCGTACTTGAGAGCGGTGACTAAAATACGGTGACAGCCTTTTGGTGAGCAACCGAAAATAGACGGTTCACGCCTGGGCTCCAGCGATAAAACAGCGGAGAGATGCAGCGGGTGGATGGGATGCGTCCCCTTCCCTCCCAAAAAAAAAAAGCATCACTGCATCCTGTCGCTGGGATAACCAGCGGGAATGCGGGGCATCCCCCCCCGATCCTTTGGAGATGTTGGGGCAATGATTTATAAGAATTTCTTGCCTTGTAAATCAGCCGACGGGACGGTTTTCCCCTTCCCTTGTTACTATTCCATGGGAACGAGCGAAGATGAGGAGCCATAAAGCTGTCGCCGGTTGTTTCAACCAGCTGGGGATGCCGGGCAAAAAATATTTCGGGTTTTTCAGAAGCTGGAGGGTTTGAATGGGAGAGGTAAGGGGAGGCGGATGGAAACCCCATCATCTCGGTATCAAAGGCCCATGGGATCATCCGCGCTCGGCATCTCCTCTTGAAAAACAGATAAAAAGAGGGCAGGCACATGTGGGGCGTATTTGAAGTCCCGTCATCGCCAAAAATGTCCAAGTGCCCAATATTTTAGGGTTCTCCTGATGCAGAGCTGTTTCTTCTGGCGCCAGCAGCAGCGAGCATCTCATGTTTGCTCCTTGAGCATCCCAAGTTCATTCCTCGAGCATCCCACATTCGCTCCTCGAGCATCAATTTCCTCTTCCCCAATTTCTGTTGCCGATCACCAAAGCGATTCCTCCACTGGTTTCGGAAACTTGCGCTCATCCTCCAGGAAAAGTATCCTGGCCTGGATTTTTCCTCTGCAAATGCAAAAGCCACTTCTTCTCTGGAGAGTTTTTCCAGAGGTTAATTATCATCCCTGGTTAAAAAAAACGGCGCCTGATTTCCCAGTTGAATTGGCTCCGCTTGTTGAAGCCATGGGGTCTTGCTGTATTTTTTTTGGCGGTAAATTAAAAGTCTCCTGCACTCAATCTTGGTGGGTTTTTTTTCCCCTCAGAAATGCATCTTTCTGCTGTTACTGGTCACCCCTGGATAGTCTTTTTTTGATCGGATCTCATCCTGCCAGCCCTGAGCCCAGACCTGCCTGGTGGGACCAGGGATGCTCGGCAGCATCCCTGCCAGGATGCAGAGCCCGGCTCCCGTGGGGGCTCTGGTGGGTACCGACCCGCTTCTCCCCACCCTGGACCACCCTCCGGTGACTGCAGCCCAGGGATGCATGTGGTACCCAGCTGGAAGAGATGTCCAAACCCCAAAAACCTCAAAACCCTTGATCAAGCACCTTATTCCACATCCCCATCCCAAGCCGGGGCACGGACCGCTGGAAAACCTCCCTGAAATTAAACCCTCTTCACTCAGGGGTCCCCCAAAATTTGGGGGTTGTGCCGTTTACCTGCCCCAAAGCTGGCGCGCGGGTATCTCGGAGGGATGGGTTTTTGCGCACTCGAAGTCGGTGTTGTAAATATATAATTACTGCGAACTAATCAGCGCTTATTCAAGAGCACACGGACGGTTCCTTCTCAACAGTGATGAGTACTCGGAGCGAGTTTGCTAAAATATTAAACATTTGGCAAGAGCAGCGACATATATAACCGGCAATATTTACATTTTTACATAACGGGCTTCAGGAGAAAACAAATTACGTAAAATATAGCGGTTTAGTCTCCGTCGTTTGACTGCTCCTCCATAAATAATTCAATTCTCTTTCCAAGATTGCATTATTGCTCGTGTTGGATTTCTCTAAGAAAACTGTGACGGGATACTCTGAAAAATACATAAGAGTGAAGCCGAGTAAATTATTAAACGATAGATGTTAAAAACAAGACGGGGTTTTAGGATGCAGCCACGGCTGGGACTTGGCTCCTAAGGCTGAGCTTTGCGGCTGAGCCCAGCTTAAGCACTGGGATGGGTTAGAGGGTTAAGATAACCTCTCCAAATTGCAAGCTCGCTCCCTGGGAGGATGTCCGACCCCTTCGGGAGTTAAAGGATGCTAAAAAGGGATCCCTAAGGAAAATTTAGGACTTGTTTCGGATCAGATGCTGCTCCAAACTGTCCCAGCTCGGACGTTGGTGGTACCCACCAGCCCTTCGTCCCTCCTGCTCGGGCACCGCGCTGCCATCGGGGGACGATGCTTAATACAAATCACCCATTAAAACTTGTGTTGGATTTTTATAAGACATTTAGGATACAGATATTTTTCTCACACCTTTCAAAACCCTCTCCAGTTACGAGTTTCAAGAAGAGAGGAAAAAAATCAGCATCATCCAACGCAACCTTAAAAGCAACATAATTAACCTGGGACCGGACACATGGACAGTTGTCCGTCTGAACCCAACGATGCTGCACGTGCTGAAGTGAAGGGATTCCCCAAATTCTATCTATTTAGCTCATGGAGGATTTCTATTAAAGCTGATTTCCCTCGGTTTGTGGTACTTCAGATACCCACAGGGCAACTCCTTTCCTTAAATACGTTTATTTTTACCTCTGCACATGATTTTCCTGGGAATAATAAGAGAGTGAATCCAAAAAGATTTACGGCACCGAGGCGACAGCACTATTTTTGAAGCCACCATGCATTTTAAATAGTCTCAGCCACACAAATAAGAGCAAGTAGCGCTACACAGATTTGACAACTATTAATAGATAAATACACGGGAGAATGTAATTAAAGGCTTTATCGATAATCCATAGGCGCAAGGAGGATGTATTAAGAATAAATGATCAATGCCGGGATGGCTCGATATTTCCGGAGGTTTCCCCATGCGAGATTAAATAAGATTAAAGCTTATTTCTTGTGCAGGATTGATGGATTGATAATAAAGAAAGCTAAAGCCAAAAGAAAAGATTTTTCCCTGTCGGTGCCTCCACCAAGCAGCTGGGATCAAGTGGGAAAATACCTGAAAAAATGGGATTTCTCCCCTCCCTGCACCAGCTGAGCAGGGGTTAATGATGGCTCGTTGAGCCAGGAAAGCACTTTGGGGTCCTTCCGGAGGAAAAATGCTGGATAAATGGCAGGTTATATATATTTTGATTAGAAAATCCCCACTGCCAACTTACTCCTTTTAAATGTTTAATTTCAAGATGTAATAAGTCCGTGGCTGGTTCTTGCTGCTCCTTCAGGCTCTCCCATGCAAAGTTACTGTGAGCATCTGATCGACTGATCCTTTTCCAAGCATTTCCAGGGATTAAAAAAACAAAAAAGGAGGATCTGGATGTTTAAAGCGACTTACCTCTAGCACTTGGGCAAGCTTTGGAGTCTGTTTTCCAGAGGCGATATCGGCCAGTTGAGACAGGGGTGGGCTGGAGTGATACACACCGAGGGGAATAAAAAATCTAAATAATCACAAAACTGCACCTTGTACAAACAGTGTGAAAATAAAAACTAGGGTTGATTAATGGGATAAACCAGGTAAAGCAATAAACCCCACCCCAACTTATTTTTTACTTGGATATCTGCGGTAGTCGGGTACCAGACAGCCAGCAAAAGCGATGTGGAGATGCTGAATCCTGCCTTTTTAAATTTTGGCTCCTGAGACGTTTCTTCACCTTGGCTGGGCTTCAGCATCCCTTCCCATCCTCGTTTCGGTTCAGTCCACGATGGGAGTTCAACCTTCACCCGCAGCATCTCTTCACCAAGCGATGCAAGCGCGGCGCCAACCGCCGGCACCGGCCCGGCTTCGGAGGAGCCGGCGAAGGGAGAAGCGGAGAGATGGTCACAACTCTTTAAAGATGCAAATTGAGAAGCAGCCATCATAACAAGAGAGTTCTGTTAATTCTCTTACGAGTATGCAGATTTCGACGCCGACTTTTCCTAGGCTTATTTGTTTTATTTAGCAATAAATTTAATACCGGCTCCCTGAAGCAAAGAGACAGATGGACTATAAACTTTGAATTTTGAGTAGCTTTACTTCCTTAGGTTAGTGTCATCTTTGATCTCTCCTGAAATTACATCTAGGAAAGTTTGCAGGGATTGAATTCTGGTTTTTTACAGCCCTCAAAGCCATTTGATTAGCCGCCTTTTAATTTTTTTTTTTTTGCACAGGTTACCCAAAAGGACCTTAAATACCATCTAAATGATTCATACCCTTGGCTGCTGGAGTTATCTCAGAGACTTGCTGATGGACCTGAGAAAACCAAAGCACTACATAATATCTCCTCCGCAGGTAAAGGAAAGCAAAATAAGTTTTATGCACCCTTTGCGATGCAAAGCTCCCCAGGTCTGAAACCAAAACCCCAGGGCTGAAATAAAATGGTGCCCTTGGAGAACACGGGGCAACCACTGCATGGTTTTGGAAGGACCATGGAGTCATGATGCAGCAGAAAGGACTCATCTCCTTTTTTTTTTGCCATCCACCAGCAATTAAAAAATCAGATTGGAGGTGAGGAGAAATGCCTGGCCAGGGAGGTCAGTGCACCCCAGGGAGGTGCCCGAGAGGTGGGTGATCTCCATCCTTGGGTTGTCCGCAGGTGGTAGGATGAAGCCATGAGTTGATCGAGCGCTGTGATGGCCAGATACACAAGAACATCCTTTTTACCAATGACCCTGAGGTGTGTGAAATTCCAAAATTTAATGTTGGGATATAAAAGCCACAAGCTCAGGACTTGGAGAGATGAGATCTTAAGGGCAACACTGTGACTTTTGAAGGAAGCTCCCAGTAGCCATGCAGCACTTTGACCTTGCTGCTCCAGGCCCAGACGGTTCCCACCACGACTAATTTCCCTGCCGCCACACACAAATAAGGAAGGAAATTAATTTTTAAAAAAAAAACAACAACAACAACAGCCACAACATATCCAAGCTGCCGCCCAAGGAACGGGGAAAAAAAATCGATATATGTCAAATGAAAAGGAGCGAGAGCAAGGTGTTGCAAGGAGTGGAGAAGAAAACCATAATTAAAACTGCAAACAGGCTTAGCTGCCAAAAAAACCCCTGCCTGAAAGTCTTGGGGACTGCAGCGACAAATTCAGGCCATCTCAGCAGATGTTGGTTGCTCACGGTCACCCAAGATTCCACCATGGATGGATGTTGCCGTTGCCCAACCCTTTCCAATAAGGAGACATTATTGACCGCTCAATTGCGATTGAATTACTACGGATGAACATATTACGGGCACATTAAAGTCTAATGAGCGGCCGGTGATTAATGCCATTACGAGGAATACCAAAAGAACTAATGATGATGAGCCACTTAAAGTGAAGTGTCGAGGGTTTTACTATCGATGACTCCTTGATTTCTCGCCTAAAAACTCTTGGGCTGGAAGGAGGAAGAGGTTGACACGGGTAAAGGCGAGAGGTTTCCAGAAGCGATGACACAAGGAGGTCCCATATTGATACTCTTTTAAGGATAAGATTGATGGGCAATAGCATTTCTTGGAGAAATGTATGGGAAATAGACGTTTCTTGGAAAAACACCTCACCATGGGATTTAGCACCTTTAGGAACGCCATTATAAAAGCAAATTTTAATTTTTAGCGACTCCCCAGACCCTGTTCTTGCCTTTCTTTTCTCCCTCGACCTTCTTATATTCATTTTCCATCCGTTCTTTGCCTCCTTCCTTTAACTTTGCCTCTGCTCCATCACTTGCAGCACCCAGGGAGGGCTCTACAACCCAATTTAAGTCTCTTGGGAGGTTTCTCTCCTTCTTCCTCTCCTTGGCTGGGTCAGATTTTGTTGCGATATCACCTCTGATATCGCCTTTGATCCCATGGGAAAGGTCACCCTATGTGGGCATGATGACATTTAAGCATCTCCAAAAGACAACTATAGGAGTGGGGTTTTTAGGGTTTTTTAGGGAAATCACTCTGCAGTTGCTTTAACTTCAGAGAGCCAAGTATTGAAAAGCGTTGTTTGTACTGATGTAGAAATTTACTGGACTGAATTAGAATTGCATTTATTTTAAAAAGTCACCAAAACCAAAAAACAACCAACTTCCTCCCACTTGGGAGCATTCTGAACCATAACGGGTGATGACAGAGACACCCTGTCTTCCTCCATCCACCTTCTCCAAGTGCTTCTCGGTTGGGGTCGGACTCATCCCACCATGGGAAATGCTTTTGCTCCTCCACCTCCCACCAGCCGAGGCATTTTTGGCTTTTAGAGGCATCTCCTCTTGCCGGGATGGGATTTTTTTTATTTTAAAAGTGACTTCATATCCCATCTTATTATTTTTTGAACGTTGCAGGATTTGTTCTGTTTGAAGTCTTACATCCTCATTTCCCGTCCGGACGATTAAAATTGATTTCCGCCATCAGCAAGAGAAAGATAATCCGAAGTGGGTTCCTGCGAGAGAGAGCTGTATCCCCACTGGAGCCATTACAAACCCTCTCCTATTATTTTAACTTTCTTTTCTTAGGGATTTCTTTTCGGAAAAGGGCAATTTAGCACTTCTTGGCCATACACGTCCTCCAAGAAGTCGGGGAGAACTATTTAACCTCATGTATTTCCATCGCAGAAAGTGGACCGGGGGATTTAAATAGCTCTTGTTTACCACCGCCACCCTCCCGGAGGTATTTTTAGAGGGGTAATCGGATCCTCTCAACGCCTTCGCTTTCCTTTCTCGGGATCCGCATCCTCCGACCCCATCCCTGCACCTGTCCCGGTTTGTATCCGGGCAAACCGAAACGGGATGGGTTTTTCCCATTGCATTAAGCTGGGTGGTTCCCGGTAGACCCGGAGGCTTTGCAGAAGGAGGATGGAGGGATTCAGGCTGGAAAACCATCTCCAAGGTGTAAAACTCCTGGCCGATGAAGAAGATGTGGAAATAATGGGCACGGAGGGCAAGCGGCACTCGGGGATCCAGCCGTGCCTGCCTTTACCCATCTCTTAAACCAACTAAACCCGGAATATCCTAAATAAAAAATCAATTAAAATAATTAAAATCAATTAAATAAATTTTAAAGTCAATTAAATAAATTTAAAAACCAATTAAATAAATTTTTAAATCAATTAAATCAATTAAAACCTGAATATCCTAAATAATCTCTGAAATAAGCCAAAAATACCTCAAAAACACAAATAGCATCTTTCCAGGCTGGAGGATCCCAGGGCCCGACAACCATCCCACTCCTGCGCTGATTTGCAGCAAACCTCCGTAAGAAAATTTATGCAAATGAAGGGATTTGGTGGTTGCTATCGCACCTGGGGGGGAAATGATGGGTTTGTACCAACGCTGCAAGAGCTCGGCTTTCCCCAGCCGCCGTCCCTGGGCTCCCAACCCATGAGGAACAACCCCAAAAAGGGGGTCCCCAGCCAGGTCCCCACCATCTAACAGCATCCCCATCATAAGGCTTAAATACCTTTACAAGAGAGTAATTTAACGCCATCCCCAGCTTAAGCTCCATATCTACCGGGCGTGAAATTAGTTCCAGCAAGCTGCAAATTTGCCGCTAATAAAAATATTTAGCAATTCGCTAGTCTTTAAATCAGGAGCAGAATATTTTCTTGCTTGCATCAACGCCTGTTTCTTTTTAATTCTAATATTGGAGTGTCGGGGAGCTCCAGCCGTAAAACTGCAAGTTTTACGACTGCGCAAAGAGTTTTAAATCAATTCCCCCAGCACTTCCAACTCCGCTGCCAAGAGTTTGACCATTTAATATCATCTGATATTAGATCATGTTGGTCATTTTGGCCACTGGGATGAACCAGGCATAGCAGATATTCAGTTTTTAACCCAAAAAAGACCATATCGACCCAAACCCACCCCGTTTCTGGGGGCTGCTCCTCAAGCGATCAAAAGAGCTTTGATCCATCTGATCCTGCCTTGCAGCCCTTGAAGTAAGGTGACCTCTCCATCCTCCTGGGCCAAGCGTTTGATTAACCTTGGCACTAATTGCATCTCTCTGCCAGGCCCATTTTGTCCAATTCCAACATCAGGATCTTTCTCATGCCTTTGGCAAGAAATGCTGCAATCCCCTGATCTTTTCCTTGGGAAAAACCACCCGCGGTGATGAAACATCCTTCAAATCGTTCCCGGGCAGGACAGCATCTCCCATCCATCGGCGACCACCTGAATTATTTGTGTCCAAATAAATTCTTTGCATTGGGTTTTGCTAGGCTGTGAGCATCCAACAGCATCCAGATGACTCTGCTTCTCCTTATTTACCACGTAAAGCACGGTATCACTTGAGAACCTTGCCAGTAAAGGCTTTACGGTACCTAGATTATTGATATCAAATATGTTGGACCTGGAATTAATCGTTACATCGTTTGTCATCGGTTTGATGTGTCCTCCCCAGAGCAAGGGTTAGGATGCAAGTCAAAAGTCTCTGTGAAACTCAGATCTGCAGACATCCCCACATCAGCCATTATCCTGGAAAAAAACACCACAAATATGAAGTTTCTCCCAAAGTCATGCAATCACTGCAAACAATGTGAAAATCCTCAATTTCTGCTGCTTTCCTACATTTTTAAATTCACATTTTATATCCAGTATTACTTCTTCCCCGCTTTCTGGGTTGTTTTTTTTTTTTTACAGGTGCAATGCAACTCTGACACAAGCAGTAAATTATATCAAATCCTAACAGGTAAAAGCTGGAAAAAACCCTCATTTTAGGACAGCAATAAATTATTCTTTGGCCATAAAATCTAATCTTTGCATTTAACTGACCAGCTGCCAGAGGAGTCCCATAAGGCAAATCACCGTCGAGGCATTTCTGATGCCAGGGGGAGGCTGAGATAAAGAAGAGGGTGTTTAGGATGATGTGTTTTGTTGCAGATGGGTTGAAGAAATTTCTAAGGAAGGTTGTGCTTGGAAATATCACACCGTTGAGGTTTGTTTTCCCACGTACCTTCTCCCAATCCCTTAGCTGTGGATTTACAGCTTGCCTCCGTTGTGCTCAAAGAAACCCATAGCCCTGCTGCCATATATGTGCCATATAAATATTATAGGGATATTTTGGAGTGCGTTGGGATGCTGGGCATCATTTCATCTCCAAATCTTAGTGCTTGTGTTACCATCAGCCCAACTATGCTGGGTACAACAGATGGGATTAAAACCAACAAGCAGCATGGCTACAACCTAGCCGCTGGATGTGGTTGCTGGGGCACATATCGAATTTATTCTTCGACCTCTGGCCAAATATCTGGGATGTGGCATGGTGCAGCAATGGGTTCAATAGCCAGATGATTCAAGCTCTGCTGCAACCTCTTGAACTTGCTTAACATCATTGCTGGCATCAGGAAACTACCAGGCAGCACCAAGAGGAGATGAAGGAGATAACAAATAGTGAAAAGACCCAGTCAACACAGGAACGGGTTAAAGATGCCGTTGTTAAAGCTGCAGATAAAGGATAGAAGGGAAAATTCAGTAAAGGAAAAGCCTTGTTGGCTGATGGACAAAAATGATCGCTTTTAGATGGAAAGCCAAAGGATGGAAGAGGAATGGCAGCAAGAGGAGGGTCTCTATGAAAACAGGGCTATGAAGAAATTTGGGGTTTTACAAACTACCGGGGTCCAAAAATGCAAATAAATGGGAAATTAGAGAAAAGCAAAGGGAGATTCTCAAACAACAGGAGCAAATTTATCGTTTCTGATTGCCAGCAGGAGCAGGAAGCACGGGGAACAACGGAAGAGAAGGGCTGGCAAAATGATGGTGAAGACGGACATCTCCAACATGGGGTTTCCAGAGAAAAAAAAAATCCTCTCTGGTGGGATTAATGGCATGAGACAGTGCGGGAAGGAGTTTGCTATCAAACATACGCTTTTAATATGTTGGCAGGCGGTTCCTACTCGATGCCAAGTAAAAGCAGGTGTCGGAGACAGTTTGCGCTCTGCTTGCAGAACTGGTTGATGTCACGCTGGCGACTTTGATTTCATCGCAGGGAAAGGCAGGTTGGTGCCGCGCAGCATAATTAATCACCGTTTTATTCCTCCCATTGAAAGAAATGACAGAAAGAAAACAGCAGTTACGTGACATTTTATGCAGTCAAAGTATCATCAGACTTAAAGTAGTTGAAAGGAAAAGCTGAATATATCACTGTATTTACTTTTTTTGGGTTAGCTGGTAGGTGAGCCGTGAATACCGGCATAAAGCCACCCATCAAACCACACTGGCTGAAGTCTGATGGGCAAGATGCGATGGGGAAGAAACAGGATTTAAAAACAGGCAGAAAAATGGCTTTAAAATGGAAATCCCTCGTCTTGGTATTAAAAGATGCTCGGTGCATTGACAAACCTCCTTGGCTTGGCCTGGAGGCCCTTGACCCCTGGTGTGGCTGTCCCACACCAGCCCACCCCAGTGAAACCCCCTGCCGTATCCAGCCGTGTTTATATTAACCAAATCTGCCTGATTTTGGCCCTGAATATTTTGAGGGTGTGAGCAGTTAAATTTCAGGGTTTTGGGGTTGAGACCTTGCTCCAACAGAGATGCTCCCTGCAGCGGGGTGGGCAGGAGCTGGCTGGCAGCTACGGCCGGTGGCAGAGCCTACGCAACGAGCAACGCTGGGTTAATTAAGCACCGATCTGCCTGCCACGGGAGCAGGGGTGAGGGAAATTCCTACCGGGAGCACTTCACGGGACCGGGATGGGGGCCCCAGTCGCGGGAGGGGCAGC
>NW_009187478.1:0-3584 GCF_000690835.1 Fulmarus glacialis
ATGGGGGGTGGGGGAGGGTTGGGTTTGTGTCTCATGCCTTTGCGTCGCAAGGCTGAAGGGTGGCAATCACTCCTCTGCGGTCAGGTCAGGGAGGTCTCTGGAGGTCTCAGGGACATTTCTCATCCTCACCCCAGCAAACAGTCTGCCAAGGGGGGGGGTCTTCTCCCCAGGATTCATTGCCCCCTCAGCCACACTTCACCTGGTAATGAACACCCCAATGCAGAGGTGACCATCACCAGGTCCATGGCTGAAGACCCTTCCCCAGGCCCATGTATCTCCTAGTCACAAAACCCGTGGGGCCCAAATCGCCAGGACTGCTCAGCTCAAGCCCTATTAGAGCCCCCCCAAAACTCAGGCTCTTACTCGGTAGTCGCTGGAGGTCACCTAATGGGCAGGAAGGCCAACCAGATGATGCAGGTTGTGTACATGGTGAACCCGATGAACTTGGCCTCGTTGAAGTTTTCAGGGCATTTCCGTGTCTTGAAGGCATAGACCGTGCAGAGGACGATCAAGAGGACATTGTAGGTGAGCGAAATGAGCATGTTGGAGTCGCGGTTGTTGCACTTGAGGGTGACAATGTACCTCTTGTCAGGCTCGGTCTCCTTGCCTGTGCCGGGGGTCTCCACCAGCAGCCAGATGATGACGATGATCAGCTGGCAAGAGATGAGGGCCATGCAGATGACCACCTGTGATGTGGGGCTTATGAACCGGGGGCGCTGGACCCCCTCCTTCACCCCACTGAAGATCCTGGCGATGCGATTCGTCTTGGTCAAGAGGGCTGAATAGCAGACGGCGAAGGACGTGCCCAGCCCCAGACGCCGGAGCGTGCACACCTCGGTGGAGGGCTTCGCGATGAAGATGAAGGTCATGCTGTAGCACATGAGAACCCCGGTAAGGAGAATGTAGCAGAGCTCCCGGCCAGAGGCCTTCACGATGGGAGTGTCATTGTTCTTCATGAAGACTCCGAAAACAAAGAGGGTGGAGATAAAACCCAGGCAAGAGATAGTGACGGGACCAATGGCCCAGACGTCCTTCCAGCGGATGTACTCTTGGGGCAACTCGTAGCAGCCATTCAGAGTCTCGTTGGGCCAGTAACCGAGACCGCAGTCCATGCAGGTGAACTCATCCAGCAAGTACTCGTAGGGCTGGCAGGGGATGCAGATCCAGCAGCATATGTCTCCGGGCTGCATGCTCTTTATCTCATTCTTCTTGCAGGGGTCGCTGCACTGGGACACAGGGATGGAGGTCTCAGCCCATGGGATGAGGCTGGTATTGAGGATGAGCCCCTCAGCCCAGTAGCCCACCTTCTGATACCGATACCGCCCGTCCATGCGGTGATAGTTGAAGATGTTGTAGCGCCCGATCCCATCGCCGTAGCGGTCAAATCGAACGACGCTGTTGGTGTCTGCTGGCCTGAACGGAGCTGGAGGGAGGAGAAGGGGAGACAGTCACTGCCGTGGGGCAGGAGAGCGCTCGCTCCCGACGTGCAGGCAGGGATCCTTCAAAGGGTCGCCTCCCACCATGGCCACAGGCAAATGTCCAACCTGTTCCCTGCCTTCACTCTCATACTTGCTGCCTGTGCCCATGTTAGGAGCAGGAAAGCAAAGGTGGAGAACTACCTCCCCACGTGCCTGAGAGCTCGGCAGCCCGAACGGAGCTGGAGGGAGGAGAAGGGGAGACAGTCACTGCCGTGGGGCAGGAGAGCGCTCGCTCCCGACGTGCAGGCAGGGATCCTTCAAAGGGTCGCCTCCCACCATGGCCACAGGCAAATGTCCAACCTGTTCCCTGCCTTCACTCTCATACTTGCTGCCTGTGCCCATGTTAGGAGCAGGAAAGCAAAGGTGGAGAACTACCTCCCCACGTGCCTGAGAGCTCGGCAGCCCCAGCCAGCTCCGCAGGGACAAAGAGCAGCCTCCATAGCTCTCAGTGACACCTGGGTAGCCGGGCTCAGCCCAAGTCACAGAGGACACGCTTCTAATTCACCCCCAAACTATGTGGGTCCCTGATCACGCGTATCCCTCCAGTTTAATCCCTGAAATGTGAATAAATCACGCTTGCAAGTGAGGTCTCCAAGGACCCATGTTCTTGGAGGGTCCCTTGTGGGCCTGGTCCCACCCAGCTGTAGTAGGATGGAGTTGGTCACCAGCTTCTCCACACTGGGGACAGAAGGCCTGGATTGCCTACCAAGGGTGATGGTGGGCTGTTGGCATCCTGGGACAACCACAGCCCACAGCATGGGGGTCCCCAGGTGCAGGCAGGCTGCAGAAATTGAAGGGTCTTGGGTCAAATTTGGGTCTCCTTCCTCTCCTTCCTCGTGCCCCTCCACCCAGCCCTTTCCAGTTAGGCAGCCAAACCCTGTCATCACCTCGGGACTCACCATCAAAATTAACATTGAGCATAAAGTCCTTGTAGAACCTCTTGCCATTGACGGGCTTCATGGCATCGCAGAGCTTGGTGGCATTGGGGCACAGTGCCTGGTGCATGTTGTGGAGAGAGTGAGCCATGGCATAGACCGCATTGACCACGAACGTGATCTTGGACTCTGGCTCAAACTTGCCTGTCTTGAGGGAATACCGGCTACAGTCCTGTGTGTGGAAGCTGCACTTGAACTTCTGCTCCCAAAACTCCCGAAACCAGGGATTTCGGCTGTTATTGTAGGGGTTGAGGTTACGGAAGTAGGCAGCAAACTCCTTAATGGGGTAGGCTGCCAGCTCGATGGTGATGGCTCCCTCTGCCACCGCTTCACTCCCGGCCACCACACTCTCCAGGGCTCCCCACCCATCACTGGCCACCCACATGAAGGACATGTTGGCTCTCTGGGCAGCTGCCAGCAGCTCCCGGGCGTCTTCACTTCGGGTGAACAGCACGACCACTCTGGCATTGGGCTTCTGCAGCAGAGCCCGGACCACCCCGTCGTAGGTCTTCTTGTTCATGGAGCGCCCCACCTTCTCTGAGGTGGCGATGCAGATGTTGCGCATGCGGGCTTCTTGCTCAAAAGCCTCGATCCCCGTCTCCCCGTAGTCGCCCTCCGAGGCCACAGTGGAGACGTAGGTCCAGTTGAAAAAGCGGAGGATCTCCGCCATGGCTTTGGCTTGGTAGAAGTCTGGTGGGACAGTGCGGGCAAAGTAGTCGTAGCGGGACTTGTCGCTGAGCTTGGCACTGGTGGAGGCATAGCTGATCTGCGGGATCTGGAAGAGCCGCAGCAGGTTGGCCACCTGTGTGGAGGAGGAGAGGTGAGCGCCCAAAGATGTGCCCCAGCGGGGGACGTTCCCACCGCAGGACCCCTGCCCGGTGGGCCCCAGCCGTTCCCAAGCACGACCGTGGGGCTGATGAGCAACCCCCACCACCCAGGGGGTCCCGGCTGGCGGACAGATGGACTGACAGTACATTCACATGGTTGCCTGAGCCCTCAGATGTGCTCATTTATTTTATTTTTTTTAATAGTTCATGCACTCCCCTCTGAAATTCGGGGCTGGGGACAGGTAAATGGATTTGTGGCAGAAGCAGAAGCTCCCCCATGGGAGACCTGTGGGAGCTGCTTGCGGGCAAGGAGAAAGCCGAGGTGCCTGGCAGCCCCGCGGCAC
>NW_009187479.1:0-307 GCF_000690835.1 Fulmarus glacialis
GGGGCCGGGGCCGCCCCCGGGCAGCCCTCCCGGGGCAGCGGGGGGGCAGGACCCAGCTCTGAGAGTAAACAAACAAGCCGGCAGCCCGACTTGCCAGGCTGGCGAGGGACAATACCCTTGTTATCTCACCTGCGCTTTTTATATTGTGCTTTAAAGAGGGTTTTGGGTTTTTTTTTTTCCCCCTCTCCCAAAGCAAGCAGAAGTCCGGGACAATGCTAATTCTTCCCTTTGTCGTTAGATAAGGTGGAAAAGGAAAGAGCACTGATAGTCCAAATGGGCGAGCCCGGGGTCTCCTGGAGGTGTAGGG
>NW_009187479.1:343-26071 GCF_000690835.1 Fulmarus glacialis
TGCTTGGCGTTGGTTCATTTGTGTAAAGACTTCTTTTAAGTCTCACTTTCTGGGAAGCCGACAAGATTGAGCCAATCGTATTTTTAACAGCAAATAAAAACGTTAGACATGTAAAAGGTTCATGTGAAAAGCTTGAAGCGAGTGAAAAAACGACACTTTGAAAGTGTTTCCCTTGTACTAAGCTGACTGTGTCAGTACACAGTGGAATAATTTTCATTTTTACTCCCCCCTTCTGCTGTTGGGTTCCATGTGAAAGGCACCACGTTTAAATCCTCCCCCGCAAGCCCCAGCTGGGTGGCCCCTGGCGTTCGGTGGCACACGGCGGGCAGAGCCCGTGTGGCTGGGTGAACTCAGCTGAGGCTCGGATTTACTTTGCTGTGAAGCCCCCCAAGTGTTCCAGAGCAGAGTCACCTCTACCCCTCCGATCCCACTGAAGCCAGCTGGACCTCACGTAAGCAAAAATGTGAGGATCCTTAAACATATTGAGATGTGGATTGCAAAATCTTTGTTGGAGGCATTATTTCTTTTTGTGTTCATGTAGAACACCCACTCGCCCCCTCGATCTATCTATGAAAAATTAAATGGATTGCTAGAAGACATTGGAGAGAGAGACTGATTTGGTGAAGGGCTGATTTTGTTGATTTGGAGGGGCAGGGCACTGGGTAAGGGTTCAGAAGATCTAGGTTCAGTCGAAGTCGGACTCAATATGCACTTGCCATTGCATTCATCAGCAAACCATTTACCAGGGTCCGTGCCTCAGTTTCCCACTTGTGAACTGAGGATGACATTTCCCCAGCTGCAAAGCTGTTGTGAGGATAAACATCCATCTGAGATTGTGTGGGATTCAGAAGGGTGATGGGGAGTGGAAAACCCAAATCTTACTAGACAGCAGGAAGGCGGAGGAAGGAAGCGATGATACCTAATGAGGCCACACAGTTGCCACAGAACATTGCACAACACCACAGTCTCATTTTACCAGCTACTTTACCGGCATTTTTACCTTGCAAAACCCCTGGGGTTTGTACAACATTTATTATGTTCTAAAGTTTGTGCCTGTGCATACAGTCATGCCAAGTGTCCATGGTACTGCTCAGGATTACGTCTCTTTTTTTTTTTTTTGTGATGCTTGAGAAGGGGGGAGCTGTAGTTTGCATGGGACAGCCATGAAAAGATCTTAACGTTGTAGACCAAGGTAAACAGTGCATCATGATCTAATTAGTTATATATCCTCTTGGGGTTTTGTTTTGTTTTTATAGTGTCTCGTAAGGGGTTTTATTTAGCTAAGGATAATACAAACCTTAGAAAAAATCTTGCAGAGCAGAAGGTATCACCCTCCTCCTTGGACAATTATCGAACATGGAGGTCAGGGGACAAATTTTGTTTTTCAGGCCACTTTCCTTGCCCTTTTCTCTGGAAGCAAATAATGGTTTTACAAACCCCTACTTAATGGACATGTTGTATCAAGACAAACTCTGTATTTACTAAAATAAAATAGAAGAGATTAACGGGTATTTAAAATCACTCTGACCATTTTTATCTGGCGATTACTCCACCCCATGTTGCCCAAAGAGCTTCTATATATTTGTTTGTTTAACCAGCAGTTTGAAATGCTCTTTGTTTCCAAAGTGTGTCCTGAGGAAATAGACTGTTAAACAAGATTGATACCAATTGATCCACAGATAGATATTTACATTGATGAATTTTCTCCTTTTACACTTGATATGCTCAGTGTAACCAACAGATTTTCATTTATTACACATAATGCTACCAACCCACACCAGTGAATTTATTAAACATGCTGTTTTATGTATCAAGCTGAGAGATAGACAGCCCTGTACAGTAGATCCATATTTAAAATAGACGACTCATGTGGAGCATTTGTACTGAATTTAAAAGAATATATTATATGAAATCAATGGAAGTTTTGGTATTGATTTCAGAGGACTGGGATTTCTCTCGGTATGGCTGTAACACACTGAAAGAACAGAAGACGTGGAAAGTGTTAGTTTAAAATGAAAAATAAAAAAGCAAGGAACATTGCTGTATTTAAGGCTGGGAAGACAGCAAAAGCGGGAGAAAGAGCACAACTGACTGAAAAATATAGGGAGGCAGAGGGGGAATGTGACCAAGGAAAAACTCTCCTGATTACATTTTTCTGGGAAGGTGTTCCCAGCCAGTGGTGATTATAAATAGGCTACACTGAATGATTACATCATATGCAAAAGGCATGTTGCTTGGCTTTAGCACGATCATATGGATTAGCATGATTACAGCTTGTGGATTTGAAAAATAGCAGGCTTCCTTTTCTGGCTTGACATTTATTTATTTTTTTAAGAAAAGTCCAGAGGAACAATCTTCTACCACCAACAGAGCTGAGGCATCATTCTTGATAGGCATACTTCCAACAGCAGCCCAGCCCCACCCTCGAAGCTGATAAAAGGAGGCTTTTCTACCGCCGTGCATTAGGAGCACGTGGAACTCATTGCCACAAGAAACTGTTGCCAGCGGCAGGAACCACAGCTCTGCCCAGCCCGGGAAATTCCTGCCTTCAGGAATGTCACTGCAAAATGGTTAGGACTATGGAAAATCTGATAAGTGTGTTTGTGGGGAGATATACATATATAACATATATACACACGCATTTGTATATGTGTATATGTATCTCCATATGCACACTAACTCCCACCAAGGTGAAGAACATTATCTTAAATCCTGTGCTGTCCTACTCTGATCAGCTCAGTTTATTGTGGGAAGAACGCACAAATTAAAAACTTAGTTCATCTGTTTTTCCACATTCAGAATTTAAATGTAAATAAAAATGCCTTTTCCTAAATTGCACCTATGTATTACCTACATCTTTACAGCTTGAAAAGGGGGGGGAAAAAAAGTCTTAATATACTTTGAGGCACACCAGTTCACTTTCCTCCTGTATTCTTCCCGCTGTACCTTCCTGCAGCTCATTGCAAGATAAATCTCCCAGTGTAGGCTCTCGGGGCTTATCTCCACTACATGGAAGACGACTTGAATGTTACCCTGTTGGAACATGTTTAGGAAGCCTCAAGTTTGCTGATATGAAGTTGACCATAGCTCTGTAGGCAATGTAAATCAAGGTAATTAACATTCATTGTTGGGCCAGTTAATCAAGATTGAATGCAGAGACCCAGACATTCAAATTCAGAAGTTGTTAATAAGTACGTTAAATTGCATGTCGGTAAGAGCTTATGACTCCTCCAGACTAGACTAGCTGAATCCAAAACCAGGAGACACTCCCTTTAAACAGTTTTTTATATCATTATAACTATGGTAATTAAGGGACATATTTTTTCCTACTTTATAAGAAAATAAAGGTTACATTTTTCCATGGTCCATCCATCCATCCATCCATGCATCTTCCAAACGACTTTTGAACCTGCTGCCCACTTCAGTCAAAACTGGTAGTACAGTAGCAGTTTCAAAGACATGAGTTCTTGCAAGCTGTGAGACAATCAGCATCTGGATAGGGAAGAAAGATCTAAATCAATGTCCTCACTGAAAGAAAGAATCACGGTTCAAACTTTACCCACACGGCAGCCAGGAAGCCAGATAACGCATACGCACTGCTGGCACATCAGCCAAATTGTTGCTCCAGGTCTGCACACACACGCCGGCACCAGCCACCCACACGGGTTGTGGATATCGGACTGAGCAAGGAAAACACCGAGGAGTGAGAGAATGATGGAGCACAAACCTTTAGAAAGAGGCTTCCTTAGCAAACTACTCAGGGAACAACTTGCTTCTTGACCTAGTGATGCTTTTAGTACAGCTGCAGTTAAATATAGCCACAATATAGCTTACGTACCTTCTGTGTGGGAATTGTTAATACAACTACCCTCACTAGAGCAATGGTCCTATTTTATATATTTGCAGGCCAATATAATTAAGGGGCATACCTCTTCATGAATAAGTTTTACCTTAAATTTAGAAACTCCCTTGAATTTGCTTCCAGTTTTTTTTAATCACTGTGCTAAAATCTTTGATGCTAATTCTTTTGAACATCCTAAAGGGGTTTAGGCACTGAATTCCCTTGGACACTCAGTCCTAAATATTTAAGAGCCAAAATATTAAGTAAAACAGTAATGAAGAGCTGCAACAAAGGTTTTAACAGAGCTTCCTATTTTCCTCCCATCACTAACAAACACAGTGTGCCTGTAACAGCACCACAGAACTGTTATTAAGTAATAACTAGTTGTTAAGTGTGAGCAGCCATTTATATTGTTTTGAAACTTTCTGATAGCAGCAAGCCCTCTTGCTTCAGCCGTTGTGACTCTGCTTAGTCATCTGATTGCCCCACGCCCACTGTTTTCTCCAGCTCCGTTAGCTGGGATTACTGTGATGAGATGACATTATTTTGCATTATTGTGTTTTAGGAATAATATTTAAACGTTGATGATGAGACCGAAGAGGGGAGGAGGAGCTCTGAGGTGGCATGATCTTCACACCTCCATTATGGTGTGGGAAAGTGAAGGAGAAAGAAGCAACATGAGGGTATAACAAGTAAAAAATCGTAGTTCCCCTCCCTCATGTAAACACAGTCTCTTGTACTGAGGCTGACGATGCTGCCAATTCTAAGATTTTATAAACACTATAGAAATACCACCTTCATAATGGTATTCCTAATGCAACTAATGGGCTGCTGGTTCCCATGGGCTGTTACATCGAAAATGCATTTTACCAAAGATGCGTCTGACCGAAGATGCAGGAAGCAACTTAATTTCGAACCTTAGCTCTCCCAAGCAAGGGAAGGAATAACGTAGGAATTGTAACTTTCTGAAAGAACCACCAACTGGCTCCCCAGCCAGGAGGAATGAGAGGCATGTGGGCTAGGCAGGTAAACAAACAAATCTCTGGATGTTTGTTAAAATGCCCAAGCGTTTCATCTAGGCAAGAGTAAACATTATCAGCTCTATTTCTCACAGCATGAAAAGTGTCCTCCTGTAATATCTTGTATTAGATGGCAGATGCAATCTGGAGAATGAGAGATCCAGCTTTGCCCAAGAATACAGACCAAGTATTTTAAGGAATGGATTAACTGTGTGTTAAATGAATAGCATTCCCCCTACTCTGCAATATTTGTCCATTTTCAAACACACACTTGCTTCTGAATAAACGTAAGATCAGAGGTAAGTGTAACTTGTCATTGTGGTGCTGTCTTCACCGAATTTCATGACCCAATGATACATCACAGATAGTAACAGGAATCCTGTGAGATCGTTTCCTTCCAGACAAGGTACACAAACCTTTTTTTTAGCACTAAGCTGTAACGGAGCCTTTGGAGATGTCTAATTATTATCCCTTTTTATGGGGGGGATGTGGGGCCAGCAGTGGTATAAGGGTCTCGGAGCAACCGCTGTGAGCCTGCAGCCCCTGCCTCCAGTGCATCAGGGCTGCCATTTGCCTATTGTAAATCCCCTTCATAATTAGGAACTAGCCTAATGGGTTTTGATTATGAGGTATGATTTTTTCAGTGAATACCAAACCATATCTGAATGCGATGGTGAAATATTTAATCAGATGGCAATACTAAATACAACTTAGTAGGTAACAAATTTGGACAACCTCCCCCTGTATCCTTGTCATCTCAGATAATCATGATTGAATTGCGTGTAGTATTGCTTCGTAATCAATTTGTCGATACATCGTGCCATTATGTTGTCCTAAAAAGCGGCTCATGAAAGGCACATGGAACATGTTACCTGTCCTAGCAAAGGACTGAGCTTGGTTCCTAAAGGTCTCTTCCCAGGTGCGTGTTCCTGGTGGTTGCAAAGAAAATCTGCTAGCTGGGCTCGAGTGGTCTGCGGTCATCTGCAGAGACGGCTTGAAACAACAGCTCGCAGAGAGAGTTATGAATTTCCTTGTTCATGTCAGTGAAGAACCAAGATCGAAACTGAGTTACTTTCAGATGTCAAAATACCACTTAGCAGGGGTCTTTTACTTAGTAAAATTAGCTCTCATTTTCTGCTTTTACAACTATGATTAGTAAGATTTTTTTTATTTTTTTTTTTACATTGTAGACCTAATTGCATTTTTTTGCTACAGCGGTTTTTCCAATTACTTTTATCAATTATATCCCAGTCCTAAATTTGGCTAGTTTCCATGTGGGTGAATTTGGTTCATGCCATACCTAATGAAGCAACCAATTGTTGGTGGAGATTCAGAGCATTAGCAGGTTTTGGAAGTGCCATCTGGTCTTTGATAGGTCAGCTTTTAGTTAAAAAATAACAAAAATTAACAACTGAAAAATCCCCAAGCCCCCCGTCTTCAACAGTTATGGTTGGAAGGCAATAGGAAAAAACCAAACCAAACCATTAATACTTAAAACCATGAATAGAATGAAGTCAACATAAAATTATCCCAATGACAGTCTGAAAGAAAAAGGACAAAAATCTATGAATTGCACTTTTTTTTTTGTGAAGTGTTAGCTTAGTTGCAGAATGATGAGTTAAATATCTAAAATGATCAAGCTTAGTACTCTACTCTTTGTGCCAGGAATGAGGGGGGAAATGCGGGGGATATAATAGTATGATCACTCTTGAACATCTGACAATTTACTGTGAGCGGTATCCTGTTTTCACAGTTTATGGATCTTATACTAAGAGTAAAGTATGGAAGGAAGTCATCCCTTTCTTCTCCTCCTTCCAACTTTTCTACAGATTAATTCTTGACCAAGACCCAAAGATGGTAGTATGTTCTGTCTGCCATAACTAATATTATTTCAAGAAATTCTGATTTAAATGTGTACCGCCAGTTTTGATGAAATTTCCAATACCATTCTTTTAAATGAATCATTAAAGGAATTTTGTCTGGCTTTTCGGACAGATGCTGAAGTGCCACAGTAGAATGAGCCCACCGAAGTTAAGACTACACTTCTGATATTATTCAGTATCTCTACTTAGATTGGACAACTGAAAAATTACATTTGAATTTCTTTACGCAAGAAGATTCATCAGCAAAAATTCAAACTACAGCTATAATGCTATAAATCCCAGAGTGTTTATTCAGTCTGGATGCTGTATAGCCATGTAGCTATATTACTGTATTTAAGAGAATGCATATGCCTTTCTAAACAAGTCTTAAGTCAGATCAGAAAGTTCAGGCCAAACTGGGGTAGACTGACATTTTCTGCAAGGTGTTCCTGCTGCCAGACACCACTTTCAGCAAAAGACAGGATTGCTACTCAATTTTCTCTTCAAACAAAGGAAATGATTGTTGAGTGTTAGTTCATACATTGTCTCCCAAAACGGTTGAAACAGACTTTAGTCTTCATCACAGCAGCTTAAGTACAGCCCTTAGAACTGAGGGAGCCTGGAATTGGTGGGTAAATTCATTGAAACTGAGCAACTAGCAGTTGGGACAGAACTAATTAAATTTAATAGCTGCCCCCAAGTATGATTAAACACAATAGGACCTCTTTGCTGTTTTGTTGGCCAAGGTCACTTCAGCCAGCCAATTCTGGTATAAATTAAAAAAAAAACCAAATAGCCAAAACAAAACCCCACAACCCTGAAGTATTCCCGCCTATGAAGCTCAGTCGTTTCATTGTAACCCCATCCACACTGGCTGATCAAACTATTTTAGGACCTGCTGGGTTTAGCATTGGTTAGTTAACTAGAGTGATGTGTTTTCTAGACTCACAGCGATGCAGCACGACTGGTTAGCAGGGCTTCACAGATTGCCATCTGTGAAGTTCCCCTTAGAGCTCTTTTACAATCTGTCTGCTTTTATACCTACAAGACCCGTAACGCTGTCTGATTAGTCCCTGTAGCAGTGTAAATGATGCACCATAACCATGGTACATCACCGATGTATGTCAGGTCATCTACCTGCCGTCCCTCAACGCGCACTGCCCTCTCAAGAGCACCGAGGGTCTTTGGGCGAGGCTTTTTCATGGAGGTGTGCAGGTGAGGGGGGATTTGTGTGAGGCCTGGGTGTCTGCCTGGTTGCTCCAGATGTGCCGTGGCCACACAATAAGCAGGTAAGATGCCAAGCAGCTGCTAGGCCACGTGCTCCAAGGAGTTGCAAGGTGATGCCCTTGTGCAAGTGGCAGTGCATTAGTGTTCCTGAGCCCCCTGCTAGGGGAGCTGGATGAAATGTTCGAGAGGAAGAAAAGAACTAGATAAAGCTAAAATAATTGATGTATTTGGCTCAGCCCAAAAGTACTTTTTACGGCCCTTTATAATTAGAAGCTTGGCAGAAAGCTAGCTGCAAGAACTGATGCAGGGTTTGGACATTAAATGAAGATCAGCCCATTTCCCTTGCAAACCTCCCACTTTTCACCTAGTTCTAGCTGTAACTTGGTTATCCCTGATTACAAATGTTCAACAGCTTGAATTTTAATTTAGTTATGTTAGCTAAGGTGCAGTCTACTCTATAGACTTTAACTAGATTAAGAGACAGATCAGCTATAATTGGAGTCCCTGATTGAATTAGATCGGGATTACAAATATAATTGGATACTACCCTATTTGAGACACTTCAAAGGAAATATATCTCCAGAGCATGAAAGCTGAAAAATCAACAGACCTTTGGAAATCCTTGATCCTGTTTCCTGTGTGGATGCAGCTAGTCCTGTGTCGCTCCAGTGCCTTCTGCAGAAAGATATTTTTTAAAGGACAATTGCGCTGGTGGAAACTATAAACCAGACTTTTGACGTACATTCGCAAGTCAAAGGCAACATAACCTTGCAGCTTCATAATCTTGCTCGTGCTAGTGATAGAGCCAGATTAGGCTAAAACTGTGCCTGAAAGGAGCTTTAAAACCTAGTAACAAGTCCTAAGCATGGACTAACAGGCCTCAGGTTTTATTGTAGGGTATAAGCTAGGAGCCACAGTTTAAGCAAAGAATTCCTTTTGCTGACATGGCTTTTGCAGACATTTCCATTTGAAAAGAGCAGTTGGTTGAACAATGGTCTCGGCGCTGGTTCAGTGCTTGACACCTTGCAGCATGTAAAGGACAAAAGCCTGAAAACTTTTTTTTCGTATGATATCTATTCCTGTTTGTGGCCTTTAGTCTTTGCACTGCTGTGAGCCTTCAGCCACCAGAGCTCTGGTTAAGTAGGTCACACCATAAACAGGCTTATCAGAATAACAGCAGGCTCATAACTCAAGTAGGAAAAACCTAGAGAATACATTTTGTGGAAGAGAAACGAAACAACTCTAGCAGCCTCTTAAGTGATCAGCCATCTGACAAAATGAAATTAAAATTCAACCCTGAAAATATCTAGTCCCATTTCAATATAAGCCTCCATAAAGATATCAACATTATTGAGAGGATGCTCCATTCTGGTCCAGGCATGAAATGACTTTAGGTCTCTTGAGCCTTCTACATCTTAGTCTCATTTGATCTCCTTATCCAGGCACCTCAAAAACCCCCAAACATTCAAGTTTATATGGAAATAAGCTATGTGAGAGGTATTTTCAGGGGAAACACCCAACTTGGGTTGCTTTTTGTTATTTTTTGGATGTTCTCTTTTTTAACTTCTCCTTTAGGCTTCATCAGAAAGTTGCAACTCAAGTAAAGAACGCTGGTCCAGTTGTATACTGCTCACCCCTGGAGTCTCAAAGTGCCTTCCACACATGAAATATTGTTCAGAAGATGAAAATGGCCTCAGCAAATCTATAATCCCTTGACCCATTCCTTATAACACTCAATGCTGGCTCCCTCCACAAAAACGCGAGAGCAGCAAAGCACCTTTGCAGGACGCTCAAAAAGCTGGAATTACAGTTAATAAATTGTAACCCTCAGCTTGTGTTTCCCCACACTCCTTTTGCTGATTAATTGTTAACAGCATCTCTGTTTAAAGGTACTCCAGGACAAATTGGATCCTGATTTATTTTTTTTGACATCCCACAGTTAGGTATTTTCAGGGAAGAAGACAAATGCATTAAAGTAATTCCGTGTCCCAAAGTGAGACCTATAAGAGTGAAAAAAAGGAGATATGGGACTCTTGGCTCCTTTGTGTAACAGATCACGGGTATCTAGGAGAGGTTTTATTTATATGTCATTTGTATACACAAGATTTATGCTTGCAATTAAGTTTCAGTGTAAATTAGCCTAGCCTGTGTGTCTGTTTAATTGCAGGTGCAAATCAAGTCCGTAAAACATCTTTTTCTGCCCCCCTCGGATTTGTAAGCAGCTCACATCTGAGCATCAAAACTCTGTGTGTATATTTTGCAGATGACAGCTGTACCTTGAAAAAAGCAACACAGATCCTAGCTCTCTCAAAGCTTCAGCTAGTTAAATGGTCTCTTACACATTTTAATTAAAGCGGTTATTCAACAAGAAGCCCTTCTTGTTAGGTTAGGTGCATAAATTCACTCAGTTTTGCACATCAAGAGGGTAAATCGTATCCAAATATTGATATATGTTGAAACTATTGATACAGCCGAACAGGTATCTTTCTTTTACTTGAGATTTTCCAATTTCTAAGCCTGGTGTTATGTGACGACTTTAGCGTGAGCAATCTTTATCTCTGTGCTAGTTAATTGAGAGGGGTCAGATTACTTTAAGGAGCCAATCACTTTCGGGTGGGGGTTGCTGTAATTTAGGACATCAGGCATTTTGACTCCAAGAACAATTCTTTTCAAACTTCTCTTTTCATCTCCGAGATTATCTTTTAAATTTTTGGGGAGGAGGGGAAGATAGATGGGGTGGGGGAGCAAACCAGAAGCACCAGAGAGATTGGCAGTCACCTTGAGTGTACTAAGGGGTGACCAAAGAGAGGAAAAAATTGCAATTTCCTTTATTTACTAAGCTTGCTCCATTCCTGATTGTGTATGACTTGGCAACAATATATTGATTTTTCAGGAGTTTCTTTTTACAATTACAAAAGAAAACGAAATTACCGATTGGGAAGGAAAACTTCTTTGTTCTGTTTTGTAAAAGAAACCGCTTTTTGTGTGTTCGGAAGAAATAGAAATGCATTAAAAGAAGAAAAAGAGAAGGAAGAAGATGATGCTGCAGAAATCAATACAGAGAATTAGGTGAAATAGAACATCTTGTATGTTTTTTAGAAAATCATTTTTCATACACTAAATACATTTGCAGACTTGTTTCCTACAAACCTTTTCAAGTTGCAGTTTGAGTCTGAAGCTATAGGCTCCCCCCAGGTTTTAAGATGGCTGAGAAATCTTTTTTATTATTTTCAGAAAAGCAAAAGTTTAGGAAGAACTCAGGCCTTCAGAGACCACCTGAAGTAATCTTAAGAAACGCACATATATTTATCATCCCTACAGTCATGTCAAAGAAGGTATAAAGTTATTGCCCGAGGTTGAAAGACCTGATCATGCGTCATCACGCAGGGCCTTACCTCCGTCTGACATAATGAAAGAACTCAGTGCCGAGGTGGCACATCCTCACCCACTGTGTACAAAATGCCCGATCTCCCAGACAGGCGTTATAAGAGAGCGGTTGGCTGAACTCAGTGCGAGTAATGGTGAAATCAAGGCTGAATAGTTTGAATTTTGAACGCTAATGCTGCTCTCAGAAATGGTATCACCACCTCTAATAGTCAGGGAGCAGTGCATCACCCTCATTCACCCCTGCTATTTTGCTCAGAACTGTTTAAACACAGAAGATGACAAAGCCCAAGTGGTTTACAATGAGGAGACCTGGTGTTTTCTCTCAGGGTGAAGTTACAGTTTGGGATGAGTCAAAATGCGTACTTGATGAGCCAAAATACCTACTTGCTGCCATTCCTGTTTCCAGCCAGCGATAGGAAGAGAAAGGACGGTGGCACCAAGTCTTTAGACAAGGTTTTCCTGTTCACAGAGCCAATTCCCACCTCTCTTTTGTTCTTTTTATGCTGCACTGGCTGAAAAATAACCCAGTAAAAAAAAGTTGCTAACTCAGCTGGATCACTTCCTCAGACCACAGCCACAAAAAAATGCTCGTGGGTCCATCCAGCGAGGAGGGGAGGCGTGTGGGGCTGGACCACGCCAGCCGTGACCTGCGGCCTCCCGCCATCCACACCACCTGCACCGCCCGGTTCTCTCCCTTTTAGTAGGTTCTCACCAATACAGCCGTGGACAGAGCAGGATCAGGTCTCGTGTGTGCAGGAGTATTTCTGCTTTTGAGAAGGCTGTGCAGGTTTTTTTTGCCACCAATTTACTTCACCTCTAGGAAAGGGGAAATTAGTCTGCAATTATGTAATTATTACCCTGAAGCTCAATTAATGCATTCTGTAGCTCTCCCAGAAAAGGGGGAGGTCTGTTGGATGCATGGTGTAAATATAAACGATGGGAATTTCTCCCTCCAGCTTTGTTTCTCTGTATCTTAAGTTCCACTAATAAGGTGGTATGTAAAGAGAACTGAATTCAGATCGGTTAGGGTTCACATCTGCAGCTACCGGCTAATACTGATGAGCTGCGCCTTGACTCGCTGTGCGTTATTTCAGGTCTGCCTGTATGAATGGAGTTGCTTCAGCACAAGGGATTTTGCTGCAATAGCCTGGGGCAGCCGTACACAAACAAACAGCCTCTCGGAAGAAATACTCTGAGTGAGTAACCCAGGATACAGTTTCCTGGGCTAGGCTGGATTTACCTCGAGTCATGGATTCGCATGGTATGGGCATAACTATTTTCCTTCTTAAAATACCCAGCTCCCCCTCTTTGCAGAGGTGTTTCCCAAGGTTAAGCAGCTTTTTCAAATACTTAGGTATCTATAGGGAGTTAATCAGGAGCAGTGACTGCAAAATTAGGCTTCATATAGATAAAGACCTAAGGACTTGAAATTTCATGAAACAAGGAAAGGCTTGATCATGTCACAGCACAAACACCAGGTTTGCTTGTCCCGGGGGGGGTCCCCAAATTGGGGGGGTGTCCCCTCCAATTTCTGCCATGGCTCTGCAATGAATTTGCACCAGTGAAAAATCCTGAAGGTGCTGATTTACTAGCTCACTAGCACCCAGCCTAGCCAAAGCACACTGCCGTAGTACAAGAGGGGAAAGACAAAGTTGTCCATAAATTCACCTGTTTAGTCTTCATAAAACCTAAGGAGTGGGATGTCCAGCTCTTCCTTTGTGCCATTACTCCATGGCCAAACAGCATCTTCTCCCACACGCATCCTCCAAGCCTTTGGCTTGTTCCTCAGGCACGGCCGGGAGCTCTGGTGCGATGGGGTGGGTGTAAGTGGGCTCCCATAGCAGCAGTGTAATGGGTGACAGCTGGGGCTCTGGCCCCGTAACGCTGGTGGCCCACCAGCTTCTCTTCTACCTTACCCCCTACTTTCAACATTTATCCAAGAAAAACTGATTTTATTTAATCAAGCCTTACATGTAATTATGTGTTATCTGTGAAATACCACGGAAGTTCCATCCATGCATGTGCAAAAAAAGAGGAGAAAGTTTTTAATTCACTAGTGCCTGTTTAAGGAGATATTTATGCAAACTTGCGTAATTTTGGGAACCTACTGTTACGTGGCCAGCTGATGGCACTTCTGAAAATGAATGACTACTATTCAGAGCACTCAATGTTCATATCAAGCAGTTTCTTGATACAAACTCTTCGGTTTCAGGTTACTAACTCCCACGATATTTGATGTTTCATTTAGAACTGAAGTTCCTAGAGAAACTAATGGTTGTAAGAGAAGTCTTTCTTCTGCAGATCTGTAAAGTAATCTTAAAACATGTGATAATAAAGAAAAGCTTGAAAACGTGGGGTCTCTGTGGGGTTCACCCTAAGGTCACAAACCCCCAGAAAGTAAACAGAACATTTCCAGTATATATATCTCCAGTATTTATATATATATTAGAACATTTCCAGTATATATATCTCCAGTATTTATATATATATATTAAAAAAAAAGTATATCTATTTTTCCAGCATATATATCTCTCTCACTCCAGTATTTGTATATATCCAGTGTGTGTATATATATGTATAAATCTCAGAGGACTTTAAGATAATTTTGGAGCTTGTGGGGTAATTGAAGCTAATATCTGTTTTTTCGGTGTTTTTTCTTCTTTTTTTCTCTGAATACCTGTGAGGCACAATGCCATGTTTATCTCACTCTTATGTGAAATGTATTCATCCAAACCCAGTGCATATTCAGTTTTCCAGATACTATCAGTGATACGTGAATAAAACAGGCACGGGAAATCAGATTTCAGCCTGCTGGGAACATGAGCTTCAGTCTCTTTCTGGTTTTGGTCTGATGATCACAGCAGGTAAATAGATTGTGAAGATACAACTTGGAAGAGGTATTAAAAATAAGGAAAAGAAATCTCAAGAGAGATAGATGGCAGGAAATGAAGTAATGGGCAAATAAAAAGAAACATGCATTCTAGTGCTGGGGAAGGACGGGACGTCACTGTGATCGATTGGCTCCAAGTGACAGATTCTTCAGAGGCAGAAAGATGCCTCAGCAAGATTCAGTTTAACTAAGTGGGCAGATCCACGGTGGGCCTCTAGCCATAAAACAGATTTGCCAAATTGCCTTTGATTCGTTATATTTATGAGTTTAAAAAGCATGTAAAATATTTTTACCTTTTTTTTTTTTTTCCCAGGAAAGAATAAACATAAATAATGCAGGAGAAGGCCGAGTTCAGCAGTGTGGAAGCGGCACCCACCTGAATCCTGATGAACCTGAGATTAGGGTATGTGGGATTGGCCCATGTGCAGTAAGACTCTGGGGACAAATCATGGCATCCAGGGAAGAAAACTTTTATCTAAGTAGCCGGTTATTGCTGTGCTTGTAGACCTCATCATCTCTATCTTCTAGAGACAGAATCCCTCTGCAGGGCATTTGCATGGTACTTTTCCTGCAGTGTCTGAACACCAAAACTTGATTTTAGGACAGTAGAAATTACTATGTGGGACTAAACCAGGGGAATGGGAAGGTGCCTATCTTATTCAATAACCACTTTTGATGCTGGACATCATTTGATGCTCAGGCAAGATGGTGTAAAGACCATGCAAGATAATCAGCCACCACATTAGGTGTCATCTTGACCTGAAAATCAGGGTATAGATTAGACCCTGAAGCCTGAGGTTAAACAACCCTTGCAGAAATGCCATTAGCAATAACAGTTAAACAAAGATAGTTCTGTCATCTGGTCTGTGCGTGAAACTTTTAAAATCCTTGTATTGGTGGCCATGAGTCCCATAGTGCAATAAATCACTTCACTGAAAAAGCATTTCCTATGAATTTGCTGTCTTATATAATAAAATATCTCCTGAATGTCATGTCCCCTTTTTATGTGTCTCTCTCCAAATTTTAAATTATTTTACTTCCTGCTGGAGTCGGGATATTGTTTAATCTTTAAAAGCTTCTTGCCTGATTTTCAGAAGTGCTGAGCACCCACAAATGGAGTCAGTGGGCTCTGTAAATGTTCAAGATCTTTTTAAGATCAAGGCATGGTTTTGATGCTTAGCCAGTTCAATGATGCCATTGATTCCAGCCCATTTGATGTAATGGATTTCCCAATTAGCAGACAGTGGAAGATCACACCTTGGGAATATGTGCTTCATAAAGGGATACAGTACCTGCTCTGAAGAAGCATTTAAAGAATTAAACCCCAAAATGAGTCCAAACCCCAGTTGCTGGTTCTCCAGCTAACAACTTACCTTCTGCAGCTCTAAGTAGTATTTAATCGTCTGAAGAATAATTACTGCTTGCAAACATGTTAGCCAGAACAGCACAAGATTGGCCGAGAATCCATATGTTACAATTATTGGGTCTTGCTGTGGTAATGTGGGTGGGCTGAAGGCTGAATTTTTAAATAAAAGATGCACAGGGAGAGAGCAGGAGTGCAGTTGAGCCGGGCTGTAGCGCTGCGGCTGTTCTGTATCTGAACTTACTCAATGGAAGTAAAATATTTTGCTTATAAAGAATTTTCATAAACATGTCTTAGGATGTGTATTAGAGGTATGTCTTAGGATGTGCATTAGGAGTAAGCTAAACAAGATGGTATAAACACAGGAATGGCCCTGTAATAGGAGAATAAATGGCCTGCCTCTGCTTCCTGCAGCAGCCCCTGCGGAGGCTGCGCGCCCGGCGGAGCCCGCGGCCGGGGCGAGGAACCGCAGAAGATCAATCCCCCGACCAGGCGTTTGGTGTTTAAATCTGGGAGATGCCTAAATATAGAAGCGCATGGCTAATTCCAGGATCCCATTTTTAAAACGTCTTTAAATTGCAACCACATCTAACTTATCTTCAGCTAAAATTAAAAAGGGCAGATCTACCTCAAGGGATGTCTCGGTGCCAAAAATATCTAAAAGTTTCTCAGGCGGTGGAAAGAACAAATCAGAGAGAACAAGGAGATTTTATTGGGTTTACTGTTAAACATTTATCCAAAGGGTCCTGCCAGATTTTGAAAGGTATTTAAGCATTGAAAGGTACAGATAGGCATGTAAAAGAGCTTTCAGAAGAGTCTGAGCAGGTCAGGTGCCCAATTCCCATTGAAATTCAGAAATACCTCAAAATTAGTTTCCCTTTACTTTTATCTTCTGGTGTTGATTCCCGTCAAACCCTAACTTAAGCAAACCTCAGCTAGAAAAATCAGATGGTCAGCATTTAAAATCTGGTAGATGCTTAAATATAAGATGCAAATGCCTAATTTGAGACTTCCACTAAACTTTTGTTTTAAAACTACTACCACATCTAACCTATATAAAGGCACAAATCCGCACTGAATAATAATAATTGAATTCAAATGCTTTCATCCAGATGAAGTGCAGCAATTGAATTAAAATCTGCAAGGATTTTTGGAGCCAGGGTGGACAGTGTAAGTTATAATCTAGTTTATGGTATAAAGCACTAATTATATGTCCATGGTATTCATCAGACTAAAATGTTTCCTGTGTGATGTAAAAAAAGTATGGTAAAGATTAATTTAATTATGCATTTTATAGATGAAACTATGTTTCTAATATTTTGTAACTAACAATAACTTTAAAGGCAACTGTAAATATATAGTATTTTAGAACCTTAAGAGATTAAAATAAATAACATCTGGACCAAAATAATGTGTGAGGCCTGGATTACAGTTTTGCTAACATCGCTTTTAGAAGTACAATACTTTACTGAAAAATAAGGCCAGCAAAAAAGCCAGCTCAATATAAACTCAGTAATATTGGCCAGAAAAGGACTTTTTACTAGTGAAAGCGGGAAGTGATTTAAGCTGAATTGACAAAAAGCCAATACGTTTTGTGCTGGTGAGGTTCGACAGTACTGAAACAGTCCCGTTTCTGGCATTGCTGTATTAGCAAACCTGCAAGGAGTAACTAACTGTGCATTTCTCAGCTGTCAGCGCTATCCATTGAACGGTTACAAAATAAATTGGAATTTCCACCTATTTTATCTAACTCTCATCTTCCTACTTGCAACTCTGTCATGATACTTTGGAACAAGGTGCATGGTTGAATTTTCGTGCCTCGGCAGCATCTGTGGGTTGTAGCATCCTCTCCCCACGGCGGGATCTGCTCTGCGCCCCTGGAGCTGGTGCTGCATGGAAAGGTGAACTTCAGAGAAGTTGTAGCAAAGATAAACATCGCTCTTGCTCTTTCTCTGTCTCATCTTCAGATGGGAATTAACGTCGTTACCTCATCACAAGCAGCTTCTGGGCAACATATGACAAACGCATTAGAGGAGGGGCCAGGCTAACAAAACAACAAAAAGTTCTCTTTCTCAATGGAGTAATTAATTTTGATGATTATTTTTTGAAACGGTGGCTCTGCTCTGTTCTCTGCCTGTGGATAGGTGTTAAATTATTCCTGTGAGAAAGGCGGCTAAGGGTAACAGCAGCAGCAGCTGTGGAAACCATTCGCACTCTAACAGCACTGCTGCGGCGTCCCCGGTGAAAGCCCCGCCATGTAATGAGCAGAGACAATTTCCACGTGGTAGTAAACAAAAAATATTTATGTGAAGATAGTCTATGTGAAGTCACTCTTCTACAACCTCTTTTTTTTTTTCTTTCTTTTTTTACCCATTCCCCTGTTTATTTTGTGGCCTCAGCCTGATTAAGGTCCCCTTTTTGTGGTTCTGCTTGGTCTCGTAGGCTGCATCACTAACAACTTGGTGCTATTTAGTTTTATTTGCTCTTAAAATGAACAAGGCATTCTTAGGATGTGTTATGTGATACTACTGTTTTGTTACTTCCCCTGGATAATAAACAGTCTGGAAATTAATGATTTATAAAGGGTTAGTATTTGTGTGACAGAAACTAGGACAAGTGGCTTGACTCGGATCCCACTTGTGCCTGTAGCTCCAAATATTTTAGATGATTCACCTCGCATTTGCATTTATTCAGAATCCTGCCCAATGCACTTCTTTTAACATGCATAAGTCAAATGAACATTTAGCACTAATGTAATGGCCACTGATGAAGAAACCTAGTAGAAGTCATAGCTATATTTTCTTTGCAATGAAATACATACACAGCTGAATTATATTAGAGAGGGACAATTCTGCATGGTGAACTCCAACCGGGCCTTGTTTGTTGTACAAATAAGCTTCAGCCCTCCAGGATTTAGGAAGACAGAGAGTATCAGCCCCTTGCACAACGCTGCTGGGAAGCGATTCTCCCATGGGGTCAGTCATCAGCTGCACGTCGCAGGCTATGACTAACCTTATCTGGGGATTCATGTTACGGTGAGTTTTGAGGCAATTGTGGTTTCCAACAATCCAGGACTCGCTCCATGTTCCTTCTTCCATGCGCCACAGTTCTTCCTGTGCTGGCCCATCTAGTTGTGAAATCAGTCTGTCATCCAGTTCAGGGAACTGATCCAGCTTAAAAACCACACACACACAAAAAATAAAGGCTGGAGAGCCAGCTCGGGATGGGAACTGGGAAAGGTGTAATGGGGCAAGAACACTCTAAGCCCTTTCTGTCACCAAGCCCTTTCTGCCACGAAGCTGTGGTCACAGATGCCACAGTTCAGTCCACAGGTTTTAGACCTTTTGAGTAGTTCTCAGGTTATGTCAAATACATTGAGGAATATACTGCCTGGCACATAAGGCTTGATCCTGCAATAAAACTTAGTTGTTTATTAACTTAAGACAGCATTTGCACTGAAAAGATGAATGTATTAATATCTGCACACATCCTCAAGTGCAATTGCCTTGGACTTGATTTAGCTCTCACTGAACTGTACAAGCTATCTCCTACCCATATACCCTATTTAATGGAAAGATACCCAGACACACCCTTAATAAATAAAACTGAGTAATATTAGGTGACGTGACACAAAATTTTGAGATCTTTGCTAAAAATTATTGCTGGGAATGGCTGTTGCTCCAGCTGAATTTTGGAACAACTCTGTAGGCTGAGAAAAGAGCCCTTTTCCAAGCTGTGCACCTGCACTAATGTCAGTAAAAATCCAAACAGAAATACTAGAAAACAGTTCTCATGTGAACTGGCCAACACTTCCATGATACAAGTATAACTCCCAGGCAGAGCACGTGGGATACATAACACCCTCAAACAATAGGCTTTTGTTAATGAGCTCAGGAGAGGCTCCAATATAATTTACCATACAATGGTGCAGTGTAAGGTATGTGTAAATCCGTAACCGCTCCCCCCCCGCGTTTTGTGGTTTTGAAACAGCACGGTAAGATCACATAACCTAAACTGCAGATGTAGGGACAGAATGGACCTATCAGCCACCCCCAGCTCAATTACTGAGACTCTGGGTCAATGTCTTCGAAATATTTCCAGCGTCATGAATCAGTGGCTATGGGAAAAGGAATAACATGATGGTGTTATGTGGGGTTTTGCTCACATGTGCCTGTAAGCACTATATAAGGCTTGATGTTGTTCATGGACTTTCTGAGAATTGCATGTGGACAGGAGTTCCTCGACTCGTTGCTGTTTTCTGCAGAGGACCTGCCTTAGGAAAGGACACCTTACCAAACTTAGAGGTTTTGGTAGCAAAGTGCATCGGCAGCTTGTGAATGGAAAGATTGAAAGGTGCTATGAAAATTGTAAATCGTTACTGTATTTTTCTGAAAGATTAATGTCAGATCCTCAAGAAAAGGGCATGTCTACAGGCTGCTAATTTATTACCAGTAAAGCTTGGTTTAATAAACTTGTGGTAAATATTTTCTACTTTTAAGACCCTTTAAGGCTTCAAAGGCTCCCATTTGCTTTAGGGTCCCTAGGGATGATGGTGCCAATGAGACATGTTTCATTAATTATGTTGCACAAATAAGCCAAATATTGCACAAATGTGTGTAGCAACATTGTGAGGAATTCAGCAAGGACTCTTCCTAACTTCACATGGAGGAGAGCTGCCCAGCTGGGTGCTCTTTTGAAGGACAGTTAGGGCCTGAAGCACACACTTGGGTCCTCTCCACACCCCAAAATTGTATCGTTACTGTTTAGGTCAGCACAAAATTGCCAATAGTTTTGCCTCTGGAATTCACAAACATCAGCCTGTCTTTCCCAGCGCACGGCCCTGTTAAAATAGGAATAGAAGGAAAAACCACACTGCAGGGACATTACAGATCCCTCACGTCTTGTTGGGTTAGAAATTATGCAAATATTGTGAGATACCAGAGGATGACGAAGTCTGAGGTTGCGTTTCCATAAGTCGTCTTTGCTTGGACGAGGTTGGAAGTGGGACATCTTGCTGCGAGAAGCCTGGAGGCGAGATGTTCCTGGGTCAGGTTCAGAGCCAGGGTCCTTTGGTGCTGGAAAATGAAAACAACAGTGCTGTGAGCAGGTATGCTGCAGGAAAACTGAATATACTGGGGAAAGGGAATAACCAGCGATATTTCACAACCATTAGTAAAAGGTCACTGACGCCACATGATGATTGCACCTTTCAGAAGGAGGACTGTTGGAAGAGCTACAGGCAAAGGTGATTTTCCCAGAGGGACACATGCAGGGATAGAAACCCTCATTTTGATTCTCACCTTACCTTTTTGCTTGTGTAACTCACACATAGACCAGCAAAAAGCTGCATCTTGTCTGAGCAGGTGAAAGCCCCCTGTTAAACAGGCAGTTGATACACAGGCTGGAGATAAACTCTTGACCAGTCCGTCTCTACACCAAGTATTCTCACAATCTGTGTTTTCCTGGTAGCTGAGAAGGAAAATTAGCAAAAGCTCAGTGGTAACTGGAAAATGGAAAGATGCTTTTGACTGGCTGGACACAAGAGCAATTACAAAAGCTCACTGAAGTACTTACAGCTGAGGGAGACCTTAAGAGCATACGTTGACAGTGTGCCATATGTCAGGGCGCGTGCTGCTTTATATTACTTGGTGCAGCTTTGTGAAGGAACTGTACTTGGCTTGTATATGAATTTTAAATGAATTGTTAACACATTTTATGAATCTGGTAAAGGGGTGCTGATGTGGGAGAGCGCACATGTCTGTTCTGCGAGATGAAGTAAATAAATCACGACTTTCACAAGATAAAACTTTATTGAGTAGCAATAAATGACAGAAATACTTCTAACAGCATTTAAAGCTGTGTAAAAGAAAGCACGAAGGGCTGACTGCCCCCGAGTATGTGTGCTTGTAACAGCTTGTGTTGCACTGATGGGAGAGAAGGTGCTTTGCCAGAGGAGCACCGGCTGTCTCACACTGGCTGTCGTGCTATAACTCCCTGGGTCTTTGGTCCATAACACCTTTCAGCACCTACAGTTGTTGCTCATCGTATCTACAACATTTTGGTGCCTTTCCCTAGACATAATCCTTCCCTCACTCTGCCTTTCCTCACCATAAATTCCTCTGCTCTTTTGTCCTGAGGACAGTTTTGGACCAGAGGACACATCATCTGTGCCACCCTCCTGCCTGGGGTTCACGCTGTGAGCAGGTGGGGGAAGGCGTTCTCTAGAATAACACGCTCAAGGCCATCGGGATCATAAAGCCAAAATTAGACTGAGAAGTGGGTGAAACAAATTCCCATCATTTTCTCTCAAAGTTCTTCATAAGAATACCTTGATTCTTGTCAGTGCATTTTGGCCATTCATGGTGGGGTGGCTAAGAGCTGTCTGGTAGGTCCTCTGCAGTAGGGGATGGACTCTAGAGCATCTTGGGTAACACCTGCAGGAACGGTACCACAAATTTTGCTTTATGTGCTGGTGACTGACATAGTGTTACACATGAAGCATTAAAAATCCAGAGAAGAAAACTGCCTGAATTGGTATCAAAAAGCTCTGGTAGCTATTATCACTTGAGTGGTGTGGACCAGTGTACTACCACAAGGAAACAAGGCGCTCTTTCTAGAAATATTTACTCAGCTTCCACCAGCTAATTTAATGCCAAATCCTCTCAGGCAGCAACAGATTCTCTCTTTTGAAAGAAAGTAACTAAATAATTTATCTGGACTCTCAAAACTGGAAAACTATAGTTCTGCCTTATTGACATCAATGTTATAGATTTCCTTTACAATTTTATTCATGAGAATCTCTAAGTCTAAATGATCAGTTCCTGGATTGCTTGCAACATTGCTGAATTCTGTTTACATCTCAGGTATTCTCGTCAGCATCTCTCTGTTCACAAGACATTGATTTATGCTGCTAGAAGCCCGTTTGCCTGTCTTGCCCTGCCCTGTCATGGTGGCTTTTAGTATTTCCTTTTGTCTAAGACTATCACTACCTAGTTTTTAAATAAGCCAGCTATTTAAAAAGGCACTTTCTCGTTCTCTGCTTGTATTTGTTTCTCTGTCATTTAGAGAAGAAAGAATAGAGGACTGTGGCGGTGGTATTCTGGGGAACAGAGTATCTGCCTGAATGTCTTTCCCTTCTTCACTGGGTTGTGTGTCTGAGTTTGTCTGGGTCTCCAAGAACCTGTACGACTGTTTTGAAAGTGCATCAGCTGATGCTCCAGCCTTCAACAGGTTCCTCATTTGAGTGTGCTCCAGAGATTCCTGCTTTCCAGAAACACAAAGCCCGTAGGATCAGTCACAAGACAGACACTGTCCAGGTTGGTATGCAGAGTCCTACCTTTACTTATGTTGGCTCCTTCCTTCAGTGCTCTTCCTCTGCAACGCGCTCCTGCCTCTGCATTTCCCAGGGACCATCTCTCCCCTGCAAATTCGGCTCTTCATGTGCTATGGCCATTCAGGAAGGTTAGTTCTGCCCTAGGTGGAAGCTGGAGGTCCAGATGCAGCTTGAAACGGAGCCACTCTGCTCTTCCTGCAGAGCTGCAAGAAGAATTACAAAGCTGACAGGTAACATAATACTTGGAGATTTTAGAGAGCCAGAACAGATTTCCACACACCATGAAGGTGGGCAGCAGGAGTAAAAATTTGTACCGGCGTATTTTCTGTCATTTCTTTGGAGTGCAGTTTGTATCAGGAGATAACGAAGAGTCCGTACTGCAGCTTTGTGGGTGGAACAGTCTTGACACAGACCTAGTGCTATTTTGAGAATAATTTCATTTGACCATCAGGGATATCGACTTCTACTGGTGAAGCCAAATGTGCAAAGATACCTCCACTTCAGACATGCTTTACCAGTCAGGCCTGGTAGGCCTGCCCTCTTAAAGAGCTTAACTTGAAATACAACTGCAGTGGGGGTATTCATGTTAAGGTATTACAATGAAACAGCACAGATCTTAATCGGGGGATTACTCTGCAGAAGGATATTTTTTCCCCAATATTGAGTCAAAGATACTTATCTAAACTTACTCAAACAACATTTACTTCAAAATCTTATGTAAACAGTTTTTTTATAAAGTGAGAAATATCATCCTGCTTTACCCCAGCACTGTCAGATTTATCAAGAAACAGTTCACTAAATTTGTAGGTGCAACAGTGACCCAATGAAGTCAATGGCAATATTTCTAGTGTACTGAACAGGACCAGGATTGCAGTCTGTAATTTGTGAAATTAGGATTCTCAAGCTTTAGATCTCTGGTTTGATTCTGCTCCAGAACTACAGTCTGATCTATTATTTCTTTGCTCTTCATGGATATCGGGATGTTCATAATTGGTCAAAACTAGGAAATGACAAAAATACAAAGCTGTGTTATACAAAGACACAGGCAACATCACTTTATGCTCCCAGGGAAAGTTGGCACTTTGCACAGACTCAGATTTCATGCAACTATTGCCTTAGCCCAGCTCAGCGCTCAGTAAAGACAAGAGGAATTTCCATCATCCCAAAAGTTTCTTGGTTCCCAGAAAAACTCCCCTTAAACCTCAGAGATAACCACAGAAGCGGACAGATGAATCTTTCTTTCAGTAAAAAAAAGTTTTGTAGAGTAATAAAGTTAAAAAACAAAAAAGTCACTTGCCTGATTGATCCTTTTTGGCTGAATGTGAAGTGGAATGAAACCTCTTGCAATGGGACAGTCTTACTTTTCCTCTAGTGCACTCACTGCAGACTGCAGCCCAATAAATCTGTTCTTCAGTGTATCCACAATACCATCAGCTGATCAAGGCTCAGCTGAATGCTGTATGCTTAGTGATGATATAACAGAGACCCGAGATAAGTAACTTTATATATACATGACGGTAATCCTCCCTCCATTCGGACATTTTTAAAACATCTTGATATAAAATTAAAAGAGAGAGATGTGAAAAGAGGTGAAATTATTCAGGATATACAATGGAGGAATTTTATTACCAAGCTGTCTGCATTATAAATCAAGTGCTCTGTAAATGCAATAAAACAATTGTTTAGTCTGCATGATTCATACCACAAACCTCAGTATTCTGTGTTTTGATCTTATTGCAGCAATAAACTGTCTAGACAGCAATTAACAAACTGTTTTTTCTTCAGATGTTTGGAGTGCCTTTGCTGCCTGATCAGCACTCAGAAATACAGGGCTTTTTCTCTATTCCTATTAATTATCAGGTTGACCAAGAAGCATGGTTAGCCATTTTCTGTAATTGTACCACATTTCTCTTTAAGTGAATTGCTATAGGAATAGTACCAATAATATTGTTTTTCATTAGTACTAAGTAGCTAAGATAAAGATTTATTTTACCATGGTGCTCTAGAATGAGCTTTAAAGTATAATTTATACTGAGCAATAGCATGCCATTTGAGGCCCTGATTCAGACTGCTTACGCGTGTGCCCAACTTTACGCATGTAAGTAATCCCAACAGAATGTGTACATTTAAATTTTGGTGCATGACTCAGTACTTTGCTGAATTACAGCCAAATAATTGATCCCTCATATGTAGTTATCCCTTATCTTTTTACACAATAAGTGGTGCAGATGTGTTGTGTTTTGGTCTTAAGCTTAATGGCTTAAGTGGGAGGTGAGATGGAAGAGGTCCTAAAACCTAGGACAGCTTCTGGGGGAAAAAAGATACTTGAGAAAAGCCCGCAGAAAGAGATTGAGATAGTTTCTTCAGATAGTCATTTAACATGTGTGACACAAAGAAGCCTTTAAAAACCTGTAATATAATTACACAATTTTACAGAAAGGTGAACCGAACCGAATTTCCCGTGGTGGCCTGTGCAGGTGAACCCTTCCTTTTCAGGACCGATTTAAGGTGCGAGAGGCATCCACTCTGCAGCTGAAGCAAGGGTATCCTGGGCTGCAGTACGTTTGTTCAGCACAAACACGGAGGCCATAAATATACGTGTCTGCACGTATGTTTATGCTCATAAAGCAGAGAGTGACTCATCACACATCATTTCCCTTATACAGCTTCTTGCTTTGGGAGGTTGATGCGACTCTAAAATTTACAGGAGATGAAAACAAACAGTCCCCGATTTTCGCCCCGTATAAAACAGCAAAGCAGCATTTTGTTGGCTGCCGGGGCATCCCTGGCTCTTCTGCTGTTGGAG
>NW_009187480.1:0-2678 GCF_000690835.1 Fulmarus glacialis
TTTGCTTTTTTTTTTTTTTGTCATCCGCCCCTGCCCTTTAAGTTAGGTTTCTTTGCACAAGGAGTTTTGGCTCAATGCAGCTGTTTTTTGAACAGTTGACGAAGAGCAGGGTGTTAAACTTGAAAACAGAAGGGATTATCCACAGTTTGTGTTTAGGGCCTCGATCATGCGCTCGTAGCACTGAGTGCTCTCCCTGCTGCGTCCTTGCCTGGGGAGAGCAGACCCATCCAATTACAGCTAAATAAATATTGCAGAGCTACTACCCAGCCAGTAGCCTCAGACTTTAAAAAAAAAAAAAATAAAATCGACACAAAGCGGTGATGCGGTCCATTGCATCCTCAAAGGCTTCTCTACCAAAGAGCCCGTTGACGGCCGAGCTGGTGTTTTTGTTTTCCTCCAGCCGAGGAGGAAATCCAGCCGATTTCCAGGCAAGTGGCAGGGTGAGCAGGTAGTCAGCACTCGGGCCAGATCTGGCGGGTGAAGTTCCGTGGGGCTGTACCGGTTTCCCAAAGGGCAAACGAGGCAGCTCTGGAGCGTGTGCGCTTTACCATGCAAGTCGGCTTTCCTTACAGGCATTAAACCCAGCTAACCCACCTCTGCAGACCCTCAAAATCTGCTTTTCTCCCCCAGGACGCAACAGGGAAGTGCAGAAGCACTGGCCTAAGTCGTCTTCTGTGTGTTTTTTCTTGTTCCTTTTGTTATTTGTCATAGCCAGTGGATAAAGTTAGATCTGTGGAGAACTTCACCTGCTTTTGCTGGAGGTTCAGGTTGGCTTTGCATCCAGCGGGGAGGACCAGTTTGTAGGAAAGCTGCTGGAGCAGCAGGGTAGACTGGGGTGTTAGCGCAGAAGATTTTCCAGACTCTTAGTTTCGTGGAGCGGTCGTTGCCGATGTCTTAACAGCATCATCGCCGTGTCTGTGCCGCTTCCCCAGCCTGCGTAGGGGTGGCTGGAGTCGCCTGTTCCCGCCGTCCTCCTGCCCTTCCAGCCCCCCTGATTCCCCCCGGGATGGTGGGGTCGGTGGTCCCATCCTGGTTAGGCGGTCAGTCGTCAGCCTTCTCTCCATGCCCTCCCTGCTCGAGGCACTTCATTTCCGAGAATTCCACGCTGCGCTGGTGATGTTCGCGGCGTGCTGTCACCGCTGATGAGTGCGAGGGATGCTGCGGTGTATCTTTGACGCCGCTATATCGGAGAGAGACGGTGCTGCGTGCCAGGTGACCCAGCATGGCTGGGCCTGCTGCTTTCCGCTCCTCGGCGCGGGCTCCTGAGGGACGGAGCAAGTCGCAGCCTTGGGCGACTGCAGGGGCAAACCGTGGGCTGCTCCAGGTTGGGGTCTTTCTGGCCACTGTTGTCTTTAACCAGCAGCAGGTCTCCAGGCTTTTTCCCATTCTTTGAGCGCGCCTAAACCCAGTGATTAGATTTCAGTGAAGTCTCTCTCCCCTCTGTGGCTACTGTAGATGCAGCTGGGGAGCCGACTCGGATGGGGTGACCACCACGATGCAACCTCTGCTGTTGCCGTAGAGCACAGAGGGCTTCATTTCACATAGCCTAAAGTCTTTTAGCCCCCTCCTGGGGTGGAGCATGATGAAGGTCTGAGCACCCCCAGCGCTGCTGGTGGGACAGGCATGATTAAGGTCGGAGCACCCCCAGCGCGGCGGGTGGGACAGAGCTGGAGATGCCAGAGACGAGCAAGAGCTTGAGCCGGGCTGCCGAGAGCAACGTGAGCTCGGTGTGGTCTGTGGCTGCTCGGCAGGTAGGATGGGGCAAGATGGAGTCTGCTTGGCTAAGGAAGAACCATGATGTCCTGTCCCAACGGGAGGGGACTTTTTGGGGGAGAAGATCAGACACTGAAGGAAGAGAGGGGCTTCCTTGGGGCATCTCTGAGCGGTCTAGGAGGGGAGCGGTGCTGATGGTGCCTGAGTTTGGCTGTTGTGCTTTCCTTGCCCAGGCTGTGGCAGCGCTGGGGTTTGTTTTGGGGTCTCGCTCTGCAGAGCGGACAAGGCTAGGTCTTTCTGTTCAGTCTGAAACCCTGCAACTCCACCGCTGCGGCTGGGGGCTGCAGCCCAGGGTGGGCACCACGTCCCCACGGCCGCTGACCATGCTCTCCCCTTCCCCGCAGTGACTACCACCAGCCCCATGAAGACACTCTACGTCATGTCGGACGCCAAGCTCTCTGCGCTTACCAAATCTGTGGTGGGTGAGGCTACCTCTGTCCCCCTCAAACTGCCGGGCATCCAGCCTTCCTCCTCATCTGCCAGCTCTCCCACTGGTGCCGTCACCTTCGCCACCTCCCCCCTGGCTAGTGCCCCCAGCCCTCCCGGCAGCCTGGTACACTCGAAGGTGGGACCTGTCCTGCAGACCGCTTCCAAGACCGTCATCCTGACCTCGACGCTGGCCACGATGAAGGGCGATGGACCCCTGGGACACATGGGGGAGAAGGTCAGCTTGACCAAGAGCGCTGCGGCCCTCGGCCATGCACTGGGGGCAGTGGAGACCCTGGGGAGGGTTCCCTCCGTGGTGGACGACGGGAGCACCGTCATCCACACCAGAGAGGCTCTGGCCAGCAGACATTTGTTGCCCCAGGGTGTGCTGCCAGGAGGGGCCGGCACCACGCTCATAACGCTGGGCAGCAGCCTGGCCAGCTCCTCCATCATCGCCACGGCGGGGGCCCCACACAAGC
>NW_009187480.1:2727-5542 GCF_000690835.1 Fulmarus glacialis
CCCCGGCGCGTGGGGCTGCCACCGGCACTTCGGGAAGACTGAGCTCGGCTGCGGGGTGGGAGAGGAGCAGCCCCGTGGGCACGGGGGGCTGGTTCAGGCTGGAGCGAACCAGGGGGGATGTTTTTCTGGTCTTGTTGCTGTTTAATAAAATTTCTTTTTTGTTCTTTACTGACTTCATTGCACATGTCCCTTCCAAAAGCAACTTTGGTTGCAGCCCAGCCCTCGACTGCTTTTGTCGAGGGCCGATTTCTCTTGCCGTGAAGGCGTGGAGGGACAAAGCAGCCTTGTGCAAGCAGGGAAGGATTCATGCTGTGGCTCCTGGGCAGCAACCGGGGCAGCTCCTCCTGCCTGTACCACCTGCCGGTACCTCCTTCCTCTGGGGAGAAGTTTCGGCTGATTCCTCCTACTGTTGGGAATATTTATACATGCTGAATAAGGCTCAACTTTAATCTACCCTGAGCCTTGACTTAACCTTTACAGTTGTGTTTTCATCGGCAAGCAGAGGTAGCGCAGGGCAGCTTGTGCTTGAAATGAAGGAAGCGGCAGAACGGGTGACACAAAGGTGCTGAGCCACAAAAATGGGTGCCAAGATGAGGAGGTGAGGCCGAGTTCGGCACCATCGAGGGTGATTTGCCAGGACTCAGGACAAGTGTCCCCCGCTGCCCCGGGGCTGTCACTGGGCTCTGGGGCTCACTTTCACAGGACAGAGCTTAGGGCTGTGATTTGGTGGGTCTTTTTGTGGTTATCGGGGATAATCCCAACGCCCTGGATGTCTCCATCCCGTGCCGCGGCTCTGCGGAGCCCTCGAGCCTCGCTTCCCCGGAGGGACGCAGGGCGCGATGCAACGTTTGCCGGCTGAGATGCTTTCGGGGAGCGTGATTCTTGGCAGACGGAGACCCACGGTGCCGGGGTGGCCCCGTGCTCCCCCTGAGAGCAGGCACGTTTCCAAAATCTCCGCTCACTTCCTCATCTGCCGGCTCGTGAGAAGATCCTGTTTTTCGCTCAGCTTGGCCGGGACAGCACACACCACGGCAGAAAAAGGGTGTTTGTTACAGGGAGCCCGAAAACAGAGCAGGACAATAACCATTTTCCCCTTCGGCTGTATTTGCTCGTCGTGAGAAGAGGGAGATGCCGTGCGTCCCTTCCCACCCCTCCTGGGCTACACACACGCCGCTCCGGATGCCGTCCGGCTTTTTGGGGACTGTCCCGCTTCGCTTCGTAGCCTCTGGCACGCCGGACTTCGCACTGCCACGATGGTGAGTAGCGGTCTTGAGGATGCTGAGCTTTGCCAGCACCCCAAACCCTTTCTTCCCTTTTCCCTGGGGTTTTGGGGGTGGGGAGGAAGGGCAAGATTTTTACTTTGCCAGCAATTTGGGTTCAGCCTCAGCCCAGGCAAAGTTTCCCGTAGGGAAGGTCGTGGGAGCGGGATGACCTTGAACCCCAAGGCTGAGCTAGCCCCTGGCGTAGGGGGTTTGTCGATGGGATGCCACTAAACGCGGTACCTTCTCCCCGACCTGACGGCGAGGGGAAAACAGCCGGGATGAACTTAGGCTCCGCTCTAGCATCCGCGGCACCCACGGACACAAGCGTGTCTGGTAAAAATGAGGGTCTGCTGTCGACCGGCAGTGTTTTTAAGCAGCTCAACTCCCTTTTCTAGGCTTGAAGTCACAGCTTCTCTGCTGCCATAACAAGAACAAGGCTGAGACACCCTTCGGAATGTGGCATCTCCAGTGCCCTCGCTCCCAGGTGCGGAGGCAGCTCTTGGTGGGAAGACTTGAGCTCTGTGGCCACGTCCTTGCTCACAAACCGGGGTTAATGGTGTGTGTTTTGGCAGCGAAGCTCTTGGGGTACAGCCGGGGCGGTCTGCAGCGCATGTAATGCCTTGCCGATGTCCGGGCTGGAGGATCCAGGAGTGGTTGGGTCAATGATGCTGCTCTTCTCAACGAGTGTAATGCTAAAAGCATCATGGAGTGACCCGTGCTGCCTGGGGCTAATTCTCCTTTTCCAATTTCTATCCCAAAGCTTTTCCTTTCCATGGATACAGCAGAAGCGGTCCTTAAAAGCTGACTTACTGCTTCTGCTCCACCTGAAGCCGTAATCTTCTCTGGGGAGGAGAAAGTGCCACTGTCTCTCTGCCCTTTTTGCTTTGACGGCTCATGGCAAGGTGCCCAGGACGGCAATGAGCGGACGCGCTTGTGAGGAGCAGCCGGCACGAGAAAAGCAAGTCCTGTAGTTCCGACGAAGCCTTTAGGCCATTTGCAACTGCTCGACAGGAGCTCCTGGAGGCAAAAAGCACCTGGAGATGTTGCTGGGCTGGTTCACACAGGGATCACGTGGCTGCTCCACAAAACGGCTGCGATTGCCCCAAAACTGATGCAGAAAAGCATCCCACAGGATCAGGGCAGCCCCCGAGGTAGGTCTCAGCCCATCCCCGTGGCCTTTGGGGCTCTGTGCTTAGGGTGAGGATCCCCCTCGAAATCTCCTTTGCAACCTCCCCCGAAATCAAGGACACCCCAAACACCGCCAGATTGGGACCATCCAGCCAGTTTTATTTCAGGCGCCGTCTCTGCAACCAGCTCAGCCGCTGCGGCTGTTCTGAGGTGCAGAGCAGAGCGGCCGGAGCGTTTTCCGGGCGGAGACCCAACGCAGGAGCCGCTTGTCCGCGGTCCCAAACCCCTGAAAAACCGCTGGAGCCCCGGATGGAGGCAGCATAATTAAAAACCAAAATTGCATCGCGTGGTGTGAGCCAGCCAGGGCTGTGGACCAGGGAGTCGCCGAGCATCCCGGGCGCGGCAGGGTGGGAATAACCATCGCC
>NW_009187481.1:0-9941 GCF_000690835.1 Fulmarus glacialis
GGGCGGCAGCCGGGGGAGAGGCCGGTCAGGTTGGAGCGTTTTGTTCTGGAGTTGCCCAATAGCGGGTGGTTGAGGGCGCCCAGGGCTTCCCGGCAGCCTCCTTCCTGGGGCCGGTGCTCCCGCACGGCAAAGCCCCTGTGCCGCAACTTCTCAGGTGCTCGGAGCTGTGGTGCAGGTGACAGCACTCGCGTCCCGCTGGGTTAGGGCATAATGTGAGGAGATTATTTCCTTTACGGGCCATTTTTCCTTTTAAAGTTGCTTGGTTGCTTGTCAAACTCCAGTTGTATTGCTGAATGATGTTTTGTTACTGATTTCTGTGGGGCTAAGCGTTTATCCGTGCCTCACTTAACGAGGTGGCCCTTACGAAGACTGCCCAAACATGAAGTGATGCTGATGACCGATACCATGTTGGGGATTTGGCTTTTTCTCTCACTTTATGTACTGGTTCTTGGTTTGGGGCGGGGGACACCGTGGAGCGGATGAATGGCGGGCTGAGGAGGTGGCCGGGATCTGTGGTGCTCCTCAAGTGTTTTTTGCCTTTAGGAACGTTATGCTGCATTTTCACATGGAAGAACAGAAGTGTGAAGAAAAACTTGAAGGCGGCACAAAAAGCTGACATTAAAAAAATACAATGTGTTCCATCACGCTTTTTGTGTTGGTTTCATTGTAACCCATTATGGATTTTCAAGAGTACAATACACTGCAATTGTGATTGTACACGATTTTTATATAATTATTTTCTAAGACAACAGCTCATTAGTAAATAATAGTCTTAAATAATGCTGATAATAACTGTGTACCTGTACCTCTATCTTTAATGTATGGCTTGAAGAAATTTTTCTACTTTATCGTGTAGGTTTGTGTTCTTTTTTGCTTTCACATACATTGCAGGAGCTGTAGTGATTGAGATACCAAAAAAAGAAATTTTTTTTTTTTTTTAAGAGTGCTGTATAGGGTCACAGTGCCTTACAGGTTTGTATAAGCCAAGTTTCCTTCTTCAAGAGGTTTTTATCATCCTGAAGAATATGTCAAGAACTAAGATAATCCTGATACAAATTATTATTAAAAAACCCATGTGTTTCTTACAGGTGTCTGCGAAGAAACAATGGCGACAGAATCTCCACGCCGCCCTAGTCGATGTACTGGAGGAGTGGTTGTTCGCCCACAAGCTGTCACGTAAGCACTTTCTAGAATAATAGCCCTTACTTGAAATATTTTTTTATCTTCTTGTAGAAGAAGAACCTAGCCTGAATTTTCTTTCAAAGCTAGCTGTGAGGGCTTTTGTTGACAGTATGGTTTTGTTGCAGTGACTATTTTCCAATAAGATGAAGTAAACAGATGTTGCATTCCTGTCTCCTAGGACTGTGCAGGTCAGACTAGCTCCCTAAATGGGATACTTTTAGTTTAATACACCAAAACCTTCAAAATGCACATTTTGAAGATGACTTTATCTTGCCATGTTTTGTTGTTTGTTTACACAAATTTTGTTTTCTGTACAAACACTACACTAGCTGTAGATCAATTACTGCAAACTTCTTCCTTAGGCTAGAAGGAACGTGTGTAGCATGTTCCTTTCTTGCTGTTCTTTTTAATAATACCTTGTCACAGGAGTGGATATATTAAAACATATAAGCCTGTCATTAAAGTCCTTCAGTAAGTAGAACTGTGGATTCTAATTTTTTTTGCTTAAGAGAACAAAACCAAGAACAAAGGAAGAAGCTACCTCTCTCCAGTCAGAGTGCATAAGAGACCATTTTTTTGCTTGGGCATCCTTATTTTCATTGTGTTCACATGAAAATACCGTCATGACAAAAGAGCTTAGTAAGACAGTCTAAAAGATTTATGGTCTTGTCTTTGTTAAAGGATTTTTTGTAGCAGTTTTTCTTTTTTCTGGGAATGTTTATACTGCTGAATTGTTGCTGCAAAATGGCACTGTATTGAAATGTTGACTGGTACTATCGGTTTCAGCAGCTCTTAGTTTGCCACTGGAGATAGCTGCGTATTTCAACATCAAGATTCATTTTATTTTTACCAGGGAGCACAAGAAACCTGTCATTGTAACACAAAAATTTGTGTTAGAGGTTTGTCTTACAGCCATGTGATAGAATAAGCGTTTTTTTATGTTGCAGAATTTCTCCACAAATGCATTTCTTCAAAGTATGCTTTAAAAATACAGTAATAGAAAAACACTAAGAATAAGAGTATCTATTCTTTTGTTTTATTAAATATGGTGGCTTGTTCTTGAGGTACATCTTTTCACCTCAAAAATTTCAGTCTTTTTGATGAGAGTTTGTGTATGTTGAGCAGCCTGCAGCAGCATTCTGCTGCTTATGTTAAACTCCTAGATTCTTACTAACAGAAGATTTTTGTTGTTGTTGTGTTTTGTTGTTGTAATTTTGGTTGTTTTTAAGCACTCTAAAGTCTTGGAAGTTTTTCAGCTTCAGGAGAGATTCAGAGTACATGCACTGAATAAAACATTTCCCAAACATCAACTTTGTTTCAAGGTGTACTTGGGGGGGAGGGGGAAAAAAAAGGACTCGTTTCATGAGCTGAAAAAGGAAGACAGTATGACTCTTGCTGGTAGGCATTCACATGAGAACTTCAAACACTGTATTTAATACTATACCTGTAGACAAGTATTATTGCTAGGTAATAAAGGGCTCTGAAGGTATACAAAGACAGTTTTGGTGACCTACATAAATCAAAGAAGAATCAGCACTAGAAACCACAGCTCATTTATAAGGCCTCAGCTTAGAGCAGTAAGACAAACTTTGATGCAGTAATCCTTGGATTGCTGAACAAAATCTAGTTTTGTCATGAGTCAGAATAAGCTCTCCTAAAATTTAAAGCTTTATGGTTTAGATTTATCTTTGTTTTTAGAGAGGAGTCAACCAGTTAACTTGATCCAGGTGTTGCAGCATTTGTATTGAAGTATCTTCTGTATTGCTGTGTATAGGGCAGAGAACTTAATTCTTAAATACTAAACACTCCAATTTCTGTTAAAAGAATCTTACACAGCACAGTTTCAGAAAGCACAAAGAAAGCATATGTGCCTTTGGACATCACGAATCTAGATCTAAATCTAGTTTACGATCTAGTTTACGATTTTTCTTTGTGGCTATTAGAAATCTTGAGTTAGCACAGGAAAAATTGCTGCCAATATGAAAATTAATTTAGGGGCTGCCAAAGCTGTTACCTAAAGAGTTTATTTTAAAAAAAATTGTTTCAGACTTTATGAAGATAGTTCTTGTTGCCAGCATGTTTCGGTATTACTCATTACAGAAAGCACAAACTTTTTGTGTAATTTCAACACCATCTGTCTAATATAGTCAACCCACATTGTACGTTGCTCAGCAGTTACACAAGAGACTCGCCGCTCATGCAGGGATAAGCTAATAAAAGCATTAGTTTAAATCTATCAGAACAAATGTATCTTGCACTATATGCTATTCTAAATCATTGCTGCTAATGAACTTCCAAGAAGGAATAAGCTTCCCAAGCTATAAAATCTTACCTGAAAATACCTCCTTACTATTCTTAGTCAGGGTTTTGTTCCATCTCCTGCCCCCAAGCGCTACCTCTTACTTCATCGTTGTACATAATGCATATGAGGTCTTAAAAGTTTACTTGTGCCACAAAGAGAGCTCCAGCCCTTAGCTTAAGTCCTCATCTTCATGTTGTAATAGCCAGATCAAGTAGAAAAATACTTAAAAATAACTTCCGAATGCCTGTTCTATTTTAGTCACTCACTCTGATGTGGAGAACATGGTTTATTTGACTGTTATAATTTATACTTTTCCCCCATGCAGTTATTTCATAAACAGGTATCACTTAGCTTTTTACAGACTTTTAGGCTGCTATTTATATTATCAGAGTTTTTGGCAGTATGTTAAGTAGCTGCATTGCGTAATTAGTGTTTTCCTTTGTACTAAAGATTGTGCGTGTTTTTCCTCTGGTGATATGTCTTATTTAATATATTCATAACCATTTCTGAACTTCAGTGGTAGTTAAAAATTTTCCTTCTGTTTTCAAGGGAACAGTCGTATATGGAAAGCGTTGTTACGTTTCTGCAAGATGTTGTGCCACAGGTATGTGTGGATTTTTAAAACTATTTTTTTGGTGTACAAGCAGTTGAAGTATGTGTCAAGTGGACCAAAATATCATTGAAAAACTAAAAAAATTTTTGTTTTTTTGAATGTGAATCTTGAGACCAGGGTTTTGAAAGCGTAGACCTCATACCATCTGAAAAATGGGCCTACAGATTTCCTCTGATAGGTAATAATTTAAATGAAAAACTTAGCTATGCAGAAGTTGAAGAATTACAATATAAATAGCAGGAAGAAGATTGCAGCCTTTTCCTATGCTAATTTTGGCAATGGAGTAGTTGGGGAGGGGCGAGACTGGGCATAATACTGGCTCTGCCTCTTAGAAATATGTTTTTTCTGGATTGTAGTTGGAACCCTGGCTGGATTGGTGTTAGAACAACTTGGTAGATGAACCAAGTTGTCACCTTAACTTTTGTCATTGGCTGAAAAAGAGAAAGTTTCTTTTGCCTCCTTTACTCCCTCTTTTTTATCTTATTTCCTTAATAGCCTCAGAGCGTCCTGGCTGCTGTGGGACTGTGGAGCTCTGCCTAACCTGTTGTTCTCCAGTGTGCTGAGTTTTGCAAAACAAGAGTCCTCACTCCGTATTTTTAAATTTTTTTTTTTTTTCTTTTCTCATTTCTGATATATTCCTCTCTGGAGAAGAACTATGATGCTTAGTTTGCTCTTGGTTATAGTTTTCACAGGTAGCAGCAGCATGAAACTGGAATGGTCACTTCTGTATTGCTCATGGGCCTCTCAGTAGTAGAGGGAAACTAGTTGTGTTTTGTTACTCTTTGGGAAGGCCGTAGTCAGTAGTGGAGAAGCATTGCAGCTAATTGTCTGTAGCCTCAGGAAACTATCTTGGTTCTTGTTTGAAGGATTATCTTGGTTAGTTAGTCATGAATTTCCTCAATAATAATATAAAAAAAATTCCCGTCACTAATATGAATTTGTGAAATGCATTTTGGACTCATGGTCAAAATTAAAAATAGTCAAACTTTCATTGAAAAGATTGCTGCATTCCACACATGCCCCCATTTTTTCCCCTCTGCAGTTACAGGATACAGTCTGTGTTTTATTTTACAAATCAGTTTGCCTTGGAAGCATAGAATGTGATTTGTTTTGAAAAGCAATACCCACACTTATTTTTTAAATTTGTATTTTTAGTTCATGTTATTGCTTTTCTGGCATGTATAAAGTGATTATACAAGCTTTTTTCATATTTAATCCAAAGTACTGCACAGTATTTTGTTATAATTCATTTGGAAGTGATGGTATTTCTACTGTAGCTCACGTTCTTACTACCACAGTTTCTCCTGAGAACTGTAAAACTTGCAGTTTGGAAACACTGCACGTCTCCTTCACAGTTTCTTTTTGTATCTCATCTTTTTATGGGAATCTGTAGAACATGGAACAGAAACATGGATCTGTTCTACTGGAATTACAGTTTATTCTCTTTTAAGTGGCTATATTAAAGATGTCACAAATAGAACAAAAACATGTCAGTAAAACTATGTAATAAAGGTTTCTTTCTTTCCTCAATCTTGCTTACAAAGCTTTTAAGTGAATTAAAAAGAATTTCAAAAGTAAAAATGTCTCACATGAAAACCTCTAACATTGCTTTTAGAAGTAGTGTACAACTTAAAGATTGTAGAAGCCACTGTGTTGTAACTTGACTAAATTGCTATATGTCACGTGGCATTTCTAACCTGCTCCAGAAGACTTGTTGTATATGTCTTGTCATTTCTATCTTAGTAACTGATGTTATGCTTGTTGAGTTATATTTAATATGGTATATGTTGATCATGGAACCATTCATTTTTGAAACAAAGCCTCACAGGAATACTGGTGGCAGTTAGATACGTGTGTCTCTGGTTTTCTTTTATAACTTACATTGTCTCCTATGGTCTATAGAGTGTGAGGAAAAGAGGTGTTAAGCTTTCTTATTTCAACTCTTTTGCTTTTTATCCAGGCCTATAGTGGTACCCCACCAGCAGAAGAAAAGGAGAAGATCATGTGGGTCAGATTTGAAAATGCAGATTTAAATGGTATGGCTTCATTTTTCCCTCACTTATTTTTGTGATGTCCATGTACAATAATTTCAGTCAGCTTTATCAATAAGCATTGTTGACTCAAAATAAAGTATTTCATTTCCCTGTTCTAGATAGACTAAATTCTCAGTGAATAACTGTACTTTTGTTCAATACCTACCAAATAGAACAAATAGGCCTTGCAACTTCATCTAAAGGCAAATTAACTCTTGCTTAGGAAGAGAGGCAAATCCGTGCCCGCCCCCCCCCAGTCCATTACCTTTCTTTAAGGTAGTTGAAAACAAAGCATAGAACTGAATTTATTTAATCTACTGTTTGATTTCAAAACCAGATTATTTAACTGTGAATCCAGTCCAGGTCCCAGTTACATTTTCAGTGGTGGGATAGAATTCATAGTAACCTGGAAAGGAAGAGCTGTTGGGGAAAATGAGCAGGGGATTCCATGATGTCTTTCAGGGAAAGAATAGAGCAAAGGCACAAAATATTCTTGTTTATCATTTCCAGTGTATCTTAATAAATTATTGGCAAAGACTACTGACTTAGTGCAGGCAATGGATCTCCAACTTTTTTAAGAAAAAATTGTGATTTTTTACAAGCTTTTTCGAAGAGTATCAAGTAGATCCCCACTGAAGATCTGAGCTGTTTTACCTGTCTATCCTAGTTACCTGTTTTTTTGAATAAGGTTAGGGACTGAATGAGAGATGGTTGAATGCTGCTATCAGGTAGTTACTTCTAGAATTAATTGAACATCCTGGAGTTGCTTGTGCTGTGTGGCATGTGTGCTTGTCACAGCTAAGGGAACTAAGGAACTTGCCTTCTGGAGAACACTGGATTTAAGTCTTTCAGCAAACTGCTGTTTCTTGTCTGCCGTCTTATTTTGCTGTCTAGAGCTCCACGGTAAAGGCTCATTCTAGTCTCAGATGAAATAATAGCAACCATAGCCAGAGCTGTGATGGGGAATTTTCAGCCTTTCCAAAAGGCTAATGGGGAAGATTATATGTTTTCCAGCTGTTGAAATGGCAGTTCATAAATTCATGGTTATTAGAACTAGAAAAGACCTACCAACCTGTACACAGCATTATGTCCAGCTTTAGGCTACTTAAGGTTTGTTTGCTTGTGGGTTTGTTTTCGTTGTATGTTTATTTTTAAAAAGTCTCAGGCATTCCTTCTTTGGGTTCTTTTCTACAGTATAACAAAACCTCTTTAGAATATTCCTCAGAATCCTTCATATTCTGTTTAAATTTACTTTTATGCAGCCTAATCTGATTGGGCCTGAATACATCTTCTTTCACCATCCTAAATATTTCCTCTCTTTCTTTGATGCTTACATGCTTGCAGTTCATTCTGTCATGGTTGAAAATGTAGTTTTAGAGGACTTTACTCAAGAAAAGCTTAATATTTTGATTATTATGTCCTGTAGCACTTTTCTTCCTGGGGATTTTCTTCTTTTGGTAAGGTTGATGTAAAGATTAATTACATAGTATCTAGAAATAGTCTTGATCAGTCTGTGCATTTGTAATTTCTGTATTTGTTAATGTTTATTTTGTTGGTCCTTTGCAAATTTTTCTCTGTTTGAAAAGTTTGCTGTCTTTTATTAATTATTGGAGAAATAATTACAGAAGTTTTTGTGGGTACAACCCACATCGTAATCCAGAAAATTTTTCTCCGTCACTTTAAATTTTAATGCTTTCTAACCTCTCTGTGAAACTTTAACAAATCTCTTCTGTTTTCCTAGAAGAATATATTTCAGTATTGTTCCAGCATAAAAATTTAAACCACTTTGCTTGCTTTTTCTTATGACAACGGAAACATGCATTGAGAAAACACCATCTAGTATAACTGACACCAGCCATAGTTGATCCTAACTTGTTAATAACGGCTTTGATATTTAAACCCAATTTAGATACATCAAGGAATATGGAGTTTCATGAAATACATAGCACTGGGAATGAACCACCGTTACTGCTAATGATCGGATACAGTGATGGAATGCAAATCTGGAGCATACCTGTAAGTACAGAGTTCACTTCTGTGCCAGAGGCTTTTTTGTTTGTAATGTTGTGTTATTACTTCAATATTTTACTTTTAATTTTTCCTATTAAAGTGGAAAGAGCCAACATTTACCATCAATGTCATATGGTTTGTATGTAATATGCTTATCTTAAGATTAATACTGAGCATAGATCAAACACTTGAATTCATGTACCTTCAGATTTGAGGGCGCTTTACAAATTATTTCTGTTAAGTAAATTTTTAGAATCAAATTGGGAGTAGTGTTTGACATTATGGAATAGTTTGTATCCCAGAAAGGACAGAAATCTTTTTAACCTACAAAAAGAAATAAGGGTGGAAAAATATGAAAAGAATTTGTTTGTCCCAGGAACGCAAGTATGACAGTATTAATAGTATTTTACAATCACATGTTTGTCATGTACATGATTTGCAATTTTAATTTTATTAAAGTCTATGTGTGCATATGGGTTTGATTTCATGCTGTCATACACACACCCTGCAGTTTGTGTTTCAGAGTGGTTTATGAGCACATGGTCTTAATTTGGGGAATTTCCCCCAAATTTCTTGAAACTATAGAATAAAGTTTAATACAGTAAGTCATAAAATTCTTAAATTAAAAAAAAAAAAAATGCTCATAACACCTTGTCCTTCAAAATAATGTAGAGAGGATGGAGTTCTTTTCCTTTGTAAAATACATTGTTTTTTTAGAAATATGTCTATTTTTTTATTACTTTATGGTTAGCTATGTAGGATGTGTTTTTATATACCAGTAGCTTAGACAGTATAATAGAAAATAATGTTAATTTGTACACCAGAAGTTAAGTTAAATTGAGTTTCATGGGAGTGTGGGAGAGCTGGCTTTTCCCCTCTCGATTGCATATTTTTAGCTGGAGTTGGGGAAGGAAAAAACTGCTGAGCTTTTGCATTTGAAGGAGGGCTTAATAGAAATGAAGTATGACCTAGTATACTTTACTAAATTTCAGTATTTAATAACTTTTAACTAAAATTTAGCAACTTTAACTGAAGTTTAGAAACATTTTAACCAAAATATAGGAAATTTCATCTGCTTGTATGTCCTGAGAAGCTACGCCTATTTCTAACTTTCATGGCTTTATTTTTAATGGAGCAAAACATATCTTTGGATTGTTTTTGTATTTTATCTTTTTAGCACAGAAATGCGTACAACATAGCAAAGCTAGCTTGTGCGCTCTTTTTTTTTTTTTTTTTTTTTTTAAAATCAGCCTTACACTGGAATGACTTTGAATACTAAAAAATGGGTTTAGAGTATATAATTAGTTTTGTACACGATTTTGAAGACTGATCAGTTTATATTAGTATACATATCAGATTATTAAAATGGTTCAGAAAGGCTTTGCTTTGTTCTTCGACATGTATTACAGAAAACAAACATTAGGTGTCACTAAGTTACTGAGCTAAGAGAGGAAATACAACTGCAGCGGTACCAGGAGTTACAGCACAAGTTGATCAATTAGTTAAGATACTGTGAGTAGTCACATAGACTTAAGCTAAAGAATTTTTGTAAAACAGCTTACTTTGTCCTGCTAAAATGTTGTTATCCCAATGAACACGTGTTTTCTGAAAAATGTATGGAAGTACATTGTGTTGACATGGGGCTTGTCCTGGCCACTCTATGATAAGAAGAGCTTTGTGTCTAGCAGAGGTTGTTTTTTTTTTCCCCTCGGTGTGTGTGTAAGTAACATGCCCTTGCTTTGTGGTTAGGGGAGAGTTCTGTGCATCCCTCTTAAGTGCCTTTCTGTGTCTGAATGAAAGA